>NW_027106140.1:0-23215 GCF_000696795.3 Halyomorpha halys | reverse complement strand
TCAGATAAACTGATGTAAAAACATATATTGATTTATCAATATAGATGGTTATATAATTATTCTCAATATGTCGAAGAAATCTAAATATCTAAAAGAAAGTACATGTGGAAGTAAAAAAAATAAAAATTACTTTACAAAGTATAATTTTTGTTTCATCAAAACAAGATATGAAACATTTTCTCCATCTCTTTTCAACTAAAATTAAAAACATTTGTGTAAATTGTATTTTTTAAATCATTATAGTAACATATTATTTGAGAAGGAGCACTATTTAAAAGAAAAAAAATATTTCTTATTAAAACTGATATAAGCTATTTAATATTTTGCATAACTTTTGTTATGCAACTGACAAAGGATAATGACATGAATATTTACTGCTAAAGGTCATAAAATAAAATATGTCTTTTTCTGGAATCTAAATCTTTTCTATTTAATATCAATTTTCTGTAAAATTGGAGAAATTCAATAAATTGTTTTTGTTTACATTTTTATTGCAATGTTTATTGAAATTAAATTAAAAATCTGTACCGCTACAATCCATGAAGGGCCATGGGTTCAGTACTTTGTAAGGAGGTATTGTTACTAGACCAATGGTTGTGCAAGGAGGTGATTTCGTCAGAATCACGCTCGACCGCCAGATTTTTACCGATTCCAGAATCCACAGGGTTGACTCACAGTTACTTTTCAACAAAAAAAAATTCTGCCCAGCCTGGTTCGAACCCGGGTACCATAGGAATTAGTAGCATTGTACCTTACCACGCTCCTGCAATGTTTATTGATTGAATTAATTAAACTTAGTGAGATAAAATTGGGATGTGTACCAGTTTGTTTTTTTTAATATGAACATGTAAGTTTTTTATCCAGAAATAATTTTTCGAACTCAAAAAAGTGTCTAACTCACCCACTCTTAGGATATACGTGTATATAGAAAATTCAAACTTTCTTAACTTTTATAATTATTAACAAATATATTATTATAATAAAAATATTACATATATAAATACGATAGTGACTATACAAAAATAAGAGTCTAGAATGAAAAATTTCTAATATCCTTATGGAGAAAAATAGAGTGAGAATTTGGTTAAAGTCATGAGAAACGTTATTCACAACTACCTATGAGATTAAGGCAAATTTTATTTGTTTGCACATGCGCAATTTACTATGGTAACCCCGTATTCTTTTATTTTCATAATATTTTCTTAATAAAAGTATTCCATTTTAATAAAAAAAACTTTAAAATATTAAGTCACGTATGAAGTCTGTGAAAGAAGACCCTCAGAACTACTAGGACGTGCGGGCTGGCATAAGTGAACGCCTTTCCGCTGTGTCCCCTCATGCGTGCAAATCGTCGCGCGCAGAATTTACACAATTTTAATGGCTACTTCTACAGTTATTTTCACGCTATATAGGAACGGCCTAGTTTTTGTTATGAGCGTTAATCCACATTAATAATCATTTTAGATTTATTTATCTACAATATTATGGAACATTATTCTCATGTAAAAAACAAAAAGTTCGTTCTAAACTTAATATTGATGTTATGGACCACTTATTCTGTATTCATTAAAATATATTTAGAAAATTGAAGCTAAAGAGTATTTCATCAAAGCAATTCGAATGGACATGCTTAATGTAATGTCTCAGATTTTTCGTTATTCTTATAAATATGTACATTAGCTAAAATTGTACCTTTCCATTTATTAGTTTTAGATTAATTATATTTGATTTTTTTTCTATTGCTTATTATCAGAAGTGTTTGTCATCTTATTTTTTATGATACGACATATGGTTTTACTTTATTTATTCTATTCTTATTTTATATATTCTGTTAATTATTGTTGTTCATTTTTATCTTTTTAAATTCATTATTTTATTATATTTTATGACGTTTTAATATTTCATTCTTATTTTGTATTTCACTCTAATGCTCTGAAGCCTAATTTTGACGCCTGTACATTATTCTGTAATATAGGGATCAATCCCAGAATAAATAAAGATTATTATTATTATTATTGGAAGTTGCTCCTGCAGCATACAAGCTGTTTTCGTTTTAATTTCTTTTGGATCTGCTTAGTGAACCTTTGCTTGAATTTAAATTACGCCCCTTGTAAATAAAAATAATTGATTTCTATATCCAATGTAATTAAAATGACAAATAAAGCTAATTAAACTGAGCATGCAATATGTAAAATACTTTGTAGATAAACCGAAGACTACCAAGATATCGTTTTATGCGTGTATACACATTTTTTTTCTAACTCGACTAAAGCTTAATTCGAAGTATCCCTATCTGGACATACGGAGTTGAGCTATGGGGCAACACTAAACCATCGAATTCCTCCCGAATCCAATCCTTACAGTTCAAAATGTATGTATACAGTTGTATATAACAATAAATAAATTATTTAAAAAAATAAAATAAGTATCATAAATTTGTCATTGGTACTGAGCAGAGCCACGAAGCTCCTAAAGAAAAATACCAAAATATTGAAGAAAGTTATTTCATCCAGTAACGCTAGTGTTTCATGACAAACAAAATGATTAACTCGAAAAAAAACTTATTTTTTAAAAATTAAGTTATTGAAGAAATGAAGAGCTCTTAATAAAATGGTTATTTATTTGAATCAATGGAACAATTTCTTTCTGAAAAAATCTTACTGTTGCAAGAAGAAAGTAACACAACAGTTCTTAGTAGTGGGGGCAGACCCTTTTGACGTTTTATCATCGCATAAAGTTTAAAAAATGTCATTTTTTTTTGCAAATTAATGTTCAGAATAATGAAACAGTTTTTTTTTTAAATAATAAAGTAAGATGTTAATATAAGTAATACTTCTTTACACCACTACGAGGGTGCAATACTTTATAAGGAAGTACTGTTACTAGACCAATGGTTGTGCAAGAAGGTGATTTAGCCAGAATCACGCTTGACAGGTAGAGTTTTACTTAAGGTGATAAAATTTATTTGGCTGGGTGGACCTGTGAGGGCTCCCGAATCCACAGGGCTGACTAAACGGCTACAGGTAACCGATGATAATTATTTGCCAAAGCCGGATTCGAACCCGGATCCTTGAAGTTTGTTGTCCATTGTTTTATCAATCAACTCCCGCAACTTTGAAGTATGTTTTTGTAAATCATTAATTTATGAATTTTAGATAAATAATATACAACACAGGTCTAGTCGGTAGTTCTAAGTATCTCAATAATTGAAATAAGAACATTTTACTATTTTAAAAAGTAAACAACTTTTTAAAAACTAAAGGAAAGTCACACTCAAGCAAATCTGACCAAATTTTTATCTCAATATTTTCAAATGATGTACAAGTATAATATGAATATATGATATGATTAATTTAAAAATGACGCAGTAGTTTAAAAAAACTCCAAGGGGGGAGGGCATAACGCAGTGTTTTAGAATAATAAAAAAATGATAAAAACGTTTTTATTAATTCAATTGAATATATGATTAACTGGTGATATATTACTTTATTGTAAAATTATTATAATTCTTTATGATGTTCATTATTGCTCAAAAGTGAACCATGTTACTTTTCTTGTATTTTAATTGAATGTTAATTGCAGCTTTCTTTATAGACTGGCGTCTTGACACAATTAAGCATCACTAATACATTTATTTTTACGCTTATGGGCAAAGAAGAAGTTTTAGTATTTAATATTGTCTTAATTGTTTTATGTATAATATAAATTAAAACTGATAAAAAAATATATAAATAATCGGAGACGTAAATTTTGTTTGGTCTCATTGGCTGAAAATCTTGTTGTTAAAGTTGTTATTAATAATTCTCTACTAAGCCAAAGCAGATTAATTAAGTAGAGAAACAGCGGGATCGTTATGCTTATGGACGTTACGACACAAGGTCAGCAGATATTATTTCCTGACTTTAATTTCAAGATATTGTATAAAGACAAAAAAATGATGCAATGGTCTTGAACCGTAAACAATCTTGAATATCTTTGAGAAGGTTAGCGTTATATTCATTAAAATGTAACGGGAAAATGGAAATAACGTGAAATAAAATAAACTATAATAGACTGATGTACAACACAAGTAGGTAACATATGAAGACTGGAAGATAGAAATACTTTAAGAAGCAAAGATCAATAAGCCGGAAGTCGTGGATAGCATAACATTGGAAGCCCTAAAGTATGGAGGAGATATCCTCAAGAACTTCTTGACCTATCTGAAGAAGGGGATATCCCGGAGGAATAGCTAAATGCAATCCCCTACTCTCCATAAGAAAAGGGATCAAGCTCAGTGCGATAAGTACAGAGGGGACTCGCTTCCGTATTGCGCTTATAAATTTATTCTTCCGAAAATTCTGCAGGAAAAACTGAAACCTCCTTTATTCAAGGAAAAGGACTTTATAAAAGTCATTTATTTATCATAGAGTGGAATAGGGTGAACTATGTACTAGATTTGAGAATTGTGTTATTCCATTTCAATATTATGTATTATTACATACATATATTAGTTATTTATATATATATATTTTTTTGTTAAAATTAATTCTACTTTCTTTCAACAATTTATAATTGTCTTTTCTTCTAGCCTGTAAGCATAACATGGTTATTTAAATTTATATAGTATATCTTAGACTCTTTTACTTCAAGTGTCAAAGTATGTTTATATAGTCATAACACTTTTACCAGCATATTAAATGAAATGGTTAAAGTAGATTTGTGTGCTATGTAAACACTATAATAAAGCTCGTTAGCACGGTGACAGTATTCTACTGTGGTAGTAAAGCGACGCAAAAGATACGATAGAGCAGTGAAGGGATTTCCTGTCTACACAGTGCCAGTAAACCAAATCTAAACCTCTTGACAGATGAAAAATGAGGACTACAAATACCGCCCAATCAACACTATCGTTTTTAAGGCTAGAAACTTTGAACAGAATTAATTTTTTGTTCTGAAATAATTGGTTGATATGGTGCAGCAGTTCACTGACAGTAGACACGTGGTAGTTAATTTGAGAGTACCGTCACTGACATTACATGCACTATCATCAATCACACGAAGTCCATGAGATAGTTACATGACTGCAACTATCAAACAATTTCACTATGGCTGCGACAGTTTCTGCAATCGCTGAAAGTTGTCAATGTTGATGATAATTCTGGATTCAATTTTTTGGATGATAATAACAATGAAACCAATTTTCTAAATTTTTCTTTTGGTAACCAGGCTACCCCAAAATGGATAAAACTCCAAAATATATTTATATTTTTTTTTATTTAATGTAATACTGAATTGCCTCTACATCAGCTAGTAGATAAAGTAAAATCGATGAATTTTAAAAGATAAGTTTAGTTTAAGTAATTAAATTTTAATTGGATTATTTTATTTAACAATGAGTTCGTGTCGCTGAAATAAAACACAATATTAAATTTCATTCTCTCTTTTCCTAGATATATTTTTTGAGCATTTTTTTTCCCTCATTGCACAACCGTTGTTGAAGAAACAGTAGTTCCTTAAGTATTGGATTGTAGGGGTAACATATATATTTTTTTATATACTAGCCCATAAGAAATTTACAGGTCTAAAACAAGATTCTTAACAATAATTTTTTTGAACTCATGACGGTCGTAAAACATATTGTGATCTCGTTTTTTTCTTAAACAAAAAATCGTCTTTATTGAGTACAATAAAATCAACGTATTTTATTAATTAATTTTACACGAGTTTAATATAGGTTTTAAATTAATCAGTAACTTGATTAATTAATAGTGTAATTACTTTGAGATTCGAATTGATTATATCATTTTAAAGGATATTTCACTGTTTACATGTTTCAAAACCAAAAAAAATATCCAAAAATAATCTTCGATGGAACCATGAGATTTTTTTTTTCATTCTTTTAAAATATACCTCTATAGTCTTTTGTATTTTCCCCCCACTTTTTGTTTGTAGTTCCAGTTCATGTGCGTAAGTAAGGTAATTACAGATCCACAATGTCTGTTTATAATTTCGAAATATTTTGTTGGGTTGCTCTGTAGAACGGGTGGGGGTTGGGGAGAGGTGGGCCTTGGTCAGTACTATATAAGATTAGACCGCTTCGTCTATTCGGCAACATACCTTCCCAGCATGGCATTCACTCAGGTTAGTAAATAAAATAACACAGTAATATAATTAGGACTCATGTAAATAAATACATACGTTTATGTAAAGAAGTTATAGAATATAGGCCTAAAAATATATAAAACATACAAGAAATTTTTAACCATTTTTGGAAATTCCATGTTATAGGATTTAACTAATTAATTCTTTGTGTTAAAATTAACATTTACCGAAAGGAATCTATGAAGAATTTTATTATCAGTTTTAAAATATTCTATTTAATAATTGGTGAAGATACGGATTTAAAAATTTGCAAGCATTTTTGAATTACATTTTTATTTTATCAGTAATTATAGTGGTAATAGGTAAATAATTGTTTATATTACAGTCAACTTTTAATATTGCTAAAAATTGGCGTTATTCAAAATTTTCTTTCCTTACAATAGCCTCAATCTGTACAGTGAATCTTTTTATATTTTACAATCTAGATCTAAAAAGAATTGTAGTATAATCCTGTTTAAGAATTTTCATTATTTTATTAATCGAATAATTTTAGTTGAAATATTTATAATAAATTAATTTTTAAATTTTAACTAAATTCCTCTAATTTTTTTTTATATTTTCTTGTTCTTGAAAATCATAAACAAATGTCTTTAAAAAAATTTGCTAGTTATTATGACATACAAAAATTTTATCAGAGTTATCATCCACACCAGATACTAGGTTTAATTTTTAGATGATAGGCAAGTCTATCCGAACCTCTAAAATTTAGATGTAATTTTTAAAGGAAAAAAAAAGATATATCGTCATATTATTTGTTGAATATATTATGCATTTATTATTGAACTTATTATTAAAAAATAAAATAAAATAATACCACAATGTCATAGTAAATTAGTTTAATACATTTTTTTAAAACAGAGATTTTTAATTTTCTCTTCAAATACAGGATATATGGTTAAATATGTTTGGTACATTGCTAGCAGTATTCAACATTAAAAAATAATTGCAATACATTCATGAAGACTTTAAAATTGAAATTTTTCTCTGGATAGGAATAAAAATATATTGATTTCTCTTATTAAGATTATTCTTAACTATTCTCATGCGTTTATATTAAGTTCTAACTTATATTAACGTTTAGAATAAATGATGAATTGAAAAATGATAGAATAAATAATTATCATGATTTTATATTAAGTTCTAAATTAAGTTAGTACTAAATTAATTTTTTAGCAAAACTTTTTTCTTTGATCTCACAATTAGGTTTTATCAACTTGAATACATAAAAAAAATGTTTATTAACAAACTTTTTTTATTAGGATAAGGCTCTCATCTCTTTTTTTTTTCTTTTGTGAAATTTCTGTACGAGTTTTTTTCATACTTTGCATAGTATCTATCATCACACAGGGGACAGCTCGGTGGGTTGGTACAAAACTCCTTTTGCCTTAAAAGTGAATTCATCAACATGAATCGATCCTGGTTTATGAAAAACCTTCTAGAGTTTTTGGATACTAATTCCTATAAACATTATTAATATTATTGAATATATCAATGGAATTTAAACAGCATTAAAATTTGTTTTTAAATTATTGAAATCTCTAATAAAATAATGTTCAAAATTAAATAAACATAATAAAATACTTTCATACACACCAAAAATATATATACATATTTTTAAATATATTACATACTGATTACCAACCGATTCATATCACAGATTATCAATGATATCAAAGCCAGAAAACCGGGAGAAAACAAGGAAGATGATGTAACCCATTTCAAATTAAGTTGAATTTTCATACGTAATTATGTGTAATTTATAAAAGCGTGGAATCGTAATTCGAAAGGACTGTTGCTGTGTTTGCAGACAAATACTTTATGAAGGTTTTTTATAATTTTATGGAATAATCAATTGTCAACAGGATCAACCCCATTAAAGTAAATAATGTTGGTTGCCAACTGATATTAGAAATAAATCTTAATGTTGCAATCTAACGCAAAAGAATTTACAGACACACTCAAGCACACATATATATTTTTATAACTCATGAATTTTTAAAGAAATAATGGGCTCAGTAATATTAAAAATAAATTTAAATGTTAGAACCTGACGCAAAAGCCTTTATAAATTATTTTTTAAATTATTTTATGCATAATGAAAAGTTGACATAAACTGATAAAATCTATACAGGACTAAATATGTGTCAATTCGAATTATTAAAAAAAATATTGATCAGCATTGGGTCAGGCGTTTATTCAGAGATTTTGACTACAGACCGACAGACAGGAATTTTTCGTTGTAGAAAAGTTAGAAGTTTCATTTTTAGCTAAATAGTTGTTCCATACGGTCTAAATTTCATGAAATTCAAGATGGTATGATTAGTTCATCAATTTAATATATAATAATAGATGAACAACATTTCAAAGGACATATTATGTACATTTATTTTCAAAAACAATAAAGCCACGTTAGTTGAAGTTATCTTAACCAGCTGAGGACACTAATACTATTTTTTCAAAGGATGCTGTTGAAAAAGGAGCACTAGAGACAAAAAATTTAATTTGAAAAAAAATCTATAATGTTGATACCAATAATTGCTTTAATGGAAGACCTTCAAAAATATTCCGCAGAAGATTTTTATTAGGAAAATTTTTAAACTTATCCTATATAAATAAGTAATATAATAATAAATAAATCAACATTGTGTCTTAATTACTTAGTTCCTAAAAAAAAATAAATATATTTAGTGCACCCCTGGACTGTACCTAGAGGGTTTTCTTAAAATAGTTAAATTAAAAAAAATTGTGAAAATATTTAGTCACTAATCATAGTATGATAAATAACATCCTAATGCGATGTGTGGGCGTGATGATGAAAAATGGAAAAAGGAAGGAAAAAACGACTAGGTGGGTGAAGAGAGAGGATATAGGCTAATGTAATATTTTACAAAATCTTTCTAAGCGAATAAAATATAAATAATCCTTTGTACTGATCCATGTATGAGCTATAACAATAATCATTTTTATAGGTTTACAAATATGCAAATGAGGATATATCAATAAATCAGTTTTTATTCATCATAAAACTTTTAGGATGAATTATTTTTATGATTTAATATTAAATTCGGTAAAGTCGTTTTCTAATAAAGTCTCTGTAGTTATTTTCTGTATTACTAAAACAATTACTGCTACTGACGATTATCTTATTTTAGTGTTTTATTATTGCTATGGTTTTTCTTATGGTACTTCTTTTTACTTCACTTTTATGTTCTAAAATTGTTTAAAAAAGATATATAATAATTTACGTATCGATAAAATATAAAATACATTTATATTTTATATTTAATATATGATATTAACGCGAATACGAACAATAAGTTTTCAAAACAGTGTATGTGAATATTTTTTTTTTTACATTTTGGTGGTTCTTTTTTGTATTTTGATTTTTTCAAAAATATTTCGGCAAATTGTACAAAAAAAAATAATAAAAAAGAAATCAGGCGCCACAGTCCAACCAACCGAAACATCGCTTCTTTTACACACTTACATTTTTATGCTAAGCTCCAAACTAGCTATAAACGCGTAAACAAGATAAGAAATATATAATAAAAAAAAGGTCAGTTGAACAATACGGTGCCCGATGTACCGAGTGTGGATAAACGATAATAGCGAAAGGCCAGTGAACACCCGAGACATTATAACGAAACACTCAACAAACGAATGTCATATGCATATTATATAATATGAGGTGTTACTTAAAATGTTAAAAAAGTAACAGTAAGAGAGTTAAGAGTATTTCTAAAAAAAATAAAAAAAGATCTATTTTATTATTCACACTTCTAATTCAAATCGTTAAATATCAACTCATAGCTGAGCACACATTCATAGACGAAGAAATTTGGATGCGAAATTTTTGGAACTTTGTTTTGGCTTAAAACATCCAACTGAGTCCTGGATAGGAATGTCAAAATAAATTTCTCTGACTGAACCAGACACTTGCTCATCTTGATAATGTAGGCATGTAGACGATATCTAACACTTGCTGAAAATTTTAATTATTTAAAGTGTGTGAAAATTTATATAAAAATGACTATTTAATGGGAACTTTTTTTATTACTATAAATGATTAAATGCAAATAGCTCTGCATATGTGATAGTCTTCTAAGTTCCCGCTTTTTTTCGCCAAAGAGTATGATCCAACAAAACAACAAATAGGAATAAACACAGAAGCAGCCATGATCATTTTCAAACGATAACTATAAATAAAATATTTTTGTTAAATATAAACGATTGTGAAGAAAATATTAACAGAAAAGAACTTTTTATAATGGCTTGTAGAGAATTTTATTATTTTAATTAATAGTTTGAGTCTTCACTATTTGTGTTAAATCTCATTTAAGTAAAAAAAATCACATGTTATCATAACACAGATAATATTATAGATAACTAGTATAGAAATGATTTTTACAATACCGATACTGATATAAATATATTACATTTAATATATTACTTTAATGCTTTATATAGTTCAAAACAATGCGAAGTGATGTATTATTTATTTTACGTCTTTGTCTAAGAAGTAAAATATTTTATGTCATATTTTCATTAGATTATAGGAGTGAAGTTTGGTTTTACAGATGTTTCTCTCAAAATCAAAGTATACTTATTATTTTCATAAAAGCTTTCCTCACAATTGATTTATGAAACAATTACCTATACTTTTAGATAAACCAAATTAGTAACCAAATAATCTCAGAGTTATAGGATTACTATATTGTATTTTCTTAAATTTGTAGTAGAAAATATTTTCCCATCGGAAAAAAGCATTCTTATAATTATTTTTGTTTAAAGGGTGTTTATTTTTGTTTAAATCTTCCCCTTAGAAATGAAATTAAAAGTGCTAAATAGGTAAATGTGGGTATATTTTTCTTTAATTCCTGGTATATGTAAAAATTATGTGATTGTAGAAAAATTCATTTTTTAGATATTATTTTCCTCATTTTTTATTTTCTTTAATGACGATTTGATTTCAAGTACCTCACTTAAAGATTAAAGAGGCTTAATAAAGTTGATTAAATATTTTATATATTTACAAGCCCTCATATACCTTATAGAGCAAGTAATTTGTAATTTTCTAAAACGGAAATTTTCACTTCGAGCCTCGTAGAAGCCGAATAGGCTCTAAATGACTACACGAAATGCCCACATGTGGCGAGCGCTTCCTCGTGTGCATTCAAAGCTCCTCGAACCATTAATTACGCTATTCAGGTAAGAGGAATGGTCCCATTAGCTTCAATTGAATCAAACACGTAAACAAATTCTTGATCTCTCGTGATTTCAGCAGGGGTTTATTTCACAATCCGTTCTGACCACGATTTATCACGACTGAATGTAAAGCATTTGTAGTCCTTATATTAAAAAAAAAATAAAAAAGCTTCAATCATAATTATTTTAATATTATTAATTGGAATAACAAATATATTTTATTTTGGAACAGTAACGAAGGGGATTTTGTACGTATTGAAGACAATGGAAATACATATGAATTCACCATATCATAATAAGACATATGAAATCATATATTTAAGATGAGTATTTTGTGTTATCACATTGTATTACTAATTTTTTATTTTTTCAGTTTATTTTAGCTGCTGCTTGCAGTATAGCTTTAGTGAGTGCGGGTGGCACCGGATCCAGTCATACAGCAGTAGGTAAGTTATGATGAGCAATCTTCAGGTATAATTAACAATAATTATTATTAAATATTTAATTAAAAAAATGGATTTATCAACTAAATGTTGCTGTTTTTCTTAAATATTGGCATATCTGAGAAAAATTAATTTATTTTTTATTTAATGTATTCTTTAGATTGTATCGTTGTCTGTGGTCGACTTTTTTGTCAGATATGTCATCATTCAAAAATAGTAGAGATATAGATATCGATACATTTATTTATCACAATCCAAAAAAAAAAAAAGATATAGAGTGAGACATCAAAAGTAGGAGTGGTCTTGTTAAAAAAGACCTGGAGTGTCTACTACCATACCTTTTGAGAAAAACCTGGTGGTTATTTTTTTTTTCTAACACCTGCACGATCGTTGGTCAAGAAAAAGATATAATTTTTAAGAACTGACAAAATAGGGTTTATTTTGGACGATATTATTGACTTGAACTTTTTAAAAGTTTACATAAGTTTACAATAAAGTGTAAATTTATGTGATTCTAAATTTGTATTTAAGATTGTCCTAGAGGGCCGAAATCACCAAAACGTTGGACTTATTAAGAAATATGGATTGCTTTAAGACTTAAATGATATAAAATTTATTTTTATAACCAGTCTCACGAAAATGAAAATATTATAAATAAAGAAAATCGTATTGATAATACGGTACCAATAATCTTCAATGCCTATTAAACGAGGCACTGTTCTATATATAATTTTCTAATTTAAAATTTACGAAACTTATGTATTTTTAATTTTTTTTAAGTTTCTTTAAAAAATCGGTAAATATAATTTTTTATAGATTAAAAGAAATCGAACATGGACCATCTTCACATACGAAAAAAACCGTTATGTTCATTTAAAAAAATAAATAAATAAAATTAATTTAATTAATGACTTTATAGATATGTTGATATTTTCGAACCAATTTCATTTTTATATAATCTGATTAAAGGCATAAGTCGAATTAATCACTTGAATACAGTTGTCACATATATTTTACATATATTATAATTATTTTTTTTTGGTATTTAATTTTATCGACTAAAATATAAGAGTGTCTTATATATAAATAAAACAATCCTTAAATATACCTTCTTTCATAAATCGTAACCATACATGATATAGTACATTATTAAAACAAGATTTATTAACAAATAAAAAATCAAGGCGTAATAAATGCTATAAAAAATGAGTGCAATAATTACATGGTACAGAAAAATTAATTACTTCAATATTTAAAATAAGCATGAAGTTCTTTAATCATACACCTAGTATTTAATTATGATAACAAGATGTCACATTTAGCTATTTTCAACACAACTTTTCTGTTAAGACTTTCTTCAACACAATAAACAAAAAACATTAAAAATTAAAAAAAAAGTATTGTGACATCATCGTGAAAACAATTTGTTCTTTTTATATTATATTATAATTGTTCAATTTTTCGACAATCTTTTTTTTATTATTTATTTATTTAATACCAGATCGGCCTGGTGGGCCTTACATTGTTGATAAAACCGTTACATTTTATTTTTTTAATTGATTATGAGGGGTGATATAAGCTGGTATAAAAGATATCCCTAACTATATACAACGTTATAATTAAAAGAAAATAAGATAAAATAAATAGATGAAAATAATGATTTTAATTAAAAGAGAAAAGTAAAATTAATAACAAAAATAATGGCATTCGTAGACCCAACAATTGTCCTCTAATGGTTAAAAAAACAGGTTAATTTGAAAAAAAAGATAAATAAAGAAAAAAAGAATAATAATAAATAAAATAGAGTTAGTGTGAATAATACAATTAATAAATATAGAATTTATTACATGAACCTTAACTCACTATCATCTAAATTCTTGAGACAGACAAACACTAGATCCTGGTGACGGAAATAGACGTTACCTCATAATAGGTTTTGTTTTTTTTGTTAATTGAAACACCTTTCCGTTACTTTTACAAACTGTCATTGATACAAGAAACAAAACAGTTAGTTTACATAACAGCAAACTACTTCCTCGGGTAGAAGCAACGAGATATTTCTGATTTACAACAACGAACCATAACCAGAAATCCATCAGTTTCAGGATGTAATTAACTACGAATAACTTTTTTAATAATAAACAGAACAGAAACACTCTAACACTACTAATTAACTACTTTCTTATTGTGAGCAAAAATTCATATCTTTGAATTCTAGGTAAAGCAATAACACAGACGGAATATCGGACGCCGCTGTCGTGTTTGTACATGGTCAACAAACCGTAGCGGATTAATGCCGCAGTCCGTTGGCGCGGAATTGACTCATATCCCTATGAAGTGGACGATTCTGCAACGATACACAATTATGGATCCTTCTAACTTCATAAACACTTCTTTTTTTTTTCTTTTAATATTTTAAATATTTCTAAAGAAACAAAATCATTAAGTAGATTCATTTATTTTTTGTTTTTACTTACTGACTTACAATTCCAGTAAATATTGGATGTATTTCTTAATAATGTCTTATATTACAGAATAATAAATTAAATTTAAAAAAATATAGGATCGAAAAAAAAGAAAGTTCTCTTCTTAAATCATGAAATCCAATACAATATTCAATCTCTGCATAAGAATTTCTGAGAAAGTGTGATTGAGCAAGTTAAAGTATGTTAACATAATTATATGCGGATATCACAACTGAATGAATTAACTTTAGAATTTTCATAAATATAAATTATTAACACTTTATCAAATATAAATATTTTGTAGATATTTAAAGTTCTTCCTTATTTCAGCCAAACCCGAAGAAGGTAAATTTTCCTATGACATCGCTCACTCATATCATGGAGGCTCCCACGGTTATGCTTCACCTTATGGCTATGGAGGTTTTGGCGATGCCCATGGTAGCTACGGTCTCGGAGGAGGTCACGTACTAGGATCTCTTGGTGGTCATGGAGGCTACGGAGGCTTCAGTCACGATGGAGGATTCGGTGGTCACGATGGAGGATTCGGAGGAGTTGGACACGGAGGCTTCGGTGACGGCTTTGGTCACGGAGGTTTCGGCGGTGGATTCGGTCATGGAGGATACGGAGCTGGGTTCAGTCACGGGGAATTCGGCATTGGAGCGGGTCATGGTGGATTCGGTGGCAATGGAGGACACGGTGTTGCAGTCAGTCATGGAAGCTTCAATCTTGGACATGCTGGTTTCGATGGAGGCCATGGAAGCAGCTTTGGTCATGGCTCAGGCTTAGGTGGACATGGAGGTCTTGGTGGTCATGGTGGTCTCGGCGGTCATGGAGGAGCTAGTGGTGGTAATGGAGGACACGTTAGTCACGAAGGACTTGGTGGTCACGGAGGACTTGGTGGCCATGGAGGACTTGGTGGTCATGGAGGACTCGGAGGACTTGGAGGACTTAGTCACGCAGCATTCGGAGGGTAACGTAGCAAGCTCAATAGTTATGTAGGCTTTAACTCGTAGTTTTTGGCGTACTAAATTTTTATATAATAACTAAATTTTTATGCTTCTAACCCTAACGCATAATATAAAAATATTTCACAATAGTTTCCTATGCATTCATATTATTGAAGCCCACACGTTTCTCTTGAGTCACATTATTTAAAGAATCCGTCCTATCCATAACATCAAGCTATCACACGTAGAAATATGTTTAATAAAGGCACACTAGAAAAGTAAAAATTGATTTGAAAAGTAAATGCTGTCATTTGGTAGCAGGAAAATAATTAGGACAGAACACTTAAATTATATTTAATTTAATATTGAAGTATTAATAGATACCGTAGCTGGAATAAATTAAATAATATATCTCATATATATCAAAAGAATTATTTAATGAATCGATACTACAAACACTGATTGACCCCCATTACCAGCTGCAAGTAACTAGCCTATTAGTTGAATAGTCTTCAATGAACAGAACGTGCTTAAGAGCTTCTGTATGTTGCCAATAATTAAAAATATTATTGTATTAATTAAATCTAGGTTACTTCAGTGAATAATTTCGTATATATCGTGCTCATTATATTTTTGTATTAGAGTAGATTTTACTTATCCTTAGAAATATTTATTTGTATTAGAAAATCATATCGTGGGGGAACATAATAAGAAATATATGTATTTTATTTAAAATATTGATTGTTATATAACTGCTTACATCATACAACAAATTAAATATACCTCTCCATCACAATTGTTTTAATATGGCCGTGATTGCATATTTTAAATCGGATATTTTAAAATTCAAGATTTAAAAAATTGATATAATCGTTAAAAACGAGGTAGTACATAGCAGAAGAGTTAAAGGAATTATAAAATAAATTCGAGTCGTATATTTTATAAAATAGTCCCTATAGTTTTGTCGTATAAAATATGTCATGACCGAATTGGCTGCTGTGTAATTAATGGTTATTAATGGTTTCTGTAATTTATTTTATTTTTATTATTATTATTTTTTTAAATATATAAATCATTTACCTTTTTTATTTGTTACTAGTATACGCCATGTTTAAATACATTTTAAATAAATGCCTCCCATTACAGTAATAAAAGTTGAATAAATGGTCCCTTGGATGTGATAGATATTAGAAATAAAGTCTATTTTAACGTGAATTAAAATAATGTTCACTAAAACCCTTTCTGAAAAATACGACTGATATTTGACTACTAGTTTTTTTACTTTCATTTATCCATTTATAGAATATATAGTAAGGGGAGAGGGAGTATTATAAATGTGCGAAATTTCGAAATCAAGTATTCTAGATACTAATTCTTTTCGGAAAAGCCGAGACCGCAATATCCCATCCGAACGCATTAAAAAATACAACTTTCATTTGTTTCATTCTTGCTAGAAACTAAGTTGATATATGTTTCTTTTTTCTATTTACTGAACAAACCGAAATATATCTCTAGACTGCGACAAATAGCTTAAAGCCAGTGGGGACTTGAGTTACGGTAATACATAAATATTATTGAAGTTGTTTCACTGCTTTAAAGAAGATATTCAACTATCTGAAAGTTATCCATAACTTTTCACCGTTTCAAACTTTTTCCAAGTTCAAATTATATGTTAAAATATTTTACAAATGAATCAAAACAAAACATGAATTCCTTCGGAGGGATTGCGGTGACTAGGACAATGAAGTATTCCTTTTCGGCATCGAACCATTTCCGAAAAGAATAGCCGTTTTATCTGTTGCAGGTACTCAGGCCACGGGGGAGTTGCTACCAGTTTTTCCAACAGCAACCTCGTAAGCCGCGCAAGTGGATACGGAAGTGGAGGCGGTCATGCGCATGGCAGCTATGGTCACTTCTAACAGCTCTCTGATCACTTCGAATTCGACGCATCTATTTATGTTTTGTTATAGCGATTTTAATTATAGTCCTTTTTTTATAAATAAATCGAATTGAAATCATTAGAGCATTTTAATTTATCCCTAAAAGCATCCTTTTCCTATAATTATCCTAAAATAAGGTGGATTGTGTTATTTTTTTAGGGTTTTTTTTTTTATATTTCTTTATTTACCAAAATATTCGGATAGATTTAGTGTGGAAAGAAAGGTGTACATTGAAGTCAAATGTGAGAACATCTGGGAAGGTCAAAATTACAAAAAACAAAAAAAGTACTTACTTACGTTAAGAATAATTTATATTGTGATAAAGTATTAAGAAGAAAGGATAATTTATTTCAATTATTTTTATAAAAATATTATTTTAACAACAAAATCATTAAATTTGATGTTCTACTTAAAGATTATCTTTTCAAAATAAAGTCGTAAGAATTGCGTGGATGTTGCTTGGTTTGTAAGAAACAGCAAATTGCATCAGGAATTACAAATTGAGACAACAGAGGATTACATCAAAAAATGAATTTCCACACCCAGTTACCTACAGTTAAGAAGCGGTGACCTACAACTTGGGAAACCCAACTACAACCCGATGACTGAAGCTCAGTCAGCAGAAATGGGCAAAAATAGCTATAGCTAAAACTAATGGCTAAAATTGCCATGTATACAACTCTTATTCATGAATGAATCATTGATAAATAAATATCGTATACATGGCAATTTAAGCTATTAGTTTTATAGTTTTTCACTGTCTGCTGAGGACATCCTGTTTTAAATTCTATGTTTATCAATTCTGTTATTGTCACTCTAAAATTCTCTTCATCTTTTCCTTAAATTCACTTTTTTTTTATTGACTTTACCTTTATCTTTTATTAAGAATTATTATTTTAATATATTTTTTGTTTTCTTTATAATATTTTATATAGTTAGGAATGTCTTTTGTAATTTGTCTCTTGTAAATAAAAAATAACTTTATGATGTTATACACAGGAATAAGAGGAAGCAGTAACCAGTGGCAACTCCTTCAAGGATAATTTAAAATTTAAATATTTGATCCCTCATTCATCTTCTATTCAGTCTTTAAATACGTATACCGGAATTATTGTTGTAATTAATCATGAATCTTTTGTAGTTGGTACGAATGTGTTAACATTTGGGATGAAAGGTATGTATTTTGATGTTTCAAGAATCTTTTGTTAACTGTCCTGATATTTTTGCCAAAACGCATATTTGTAATGCGTAGGTTCAAATTAATTTCATTAAGTTAGTTCAAGCATTTACTTTTTATCGAACATCTCGAAACCAGTAAAAAATGAATTCATTGTTTTGATTTATTATTTTTTTTATTTTATGTGGATATATGGATGGACCTCAAATCATTTCTTTAGTCTAATATTAGTCCAAGATAGAGTACTATGGAATAAGAATATTATCTAGGAAAAATTGAGGACAGGTTTCACATCAAAGAGTACAGGTATGTTATTTGATTTGGTCGGATTTCAAACTTTTAACCAGTGTCTATGAAGCCTAACGATTTCTTGATCATCTGTATTTCTCGCAAAATGTAAGAATTGCCAGGTGTGTTTTGAATGTATGTCATTTAGAGTAGTGGAATGAGTACTGAATCTCGGGTACTCCTGCTGGAAAAAAAACTTGTAGAAGAAGCTCTGACCCGTATTGGATGGAGAAAAAATCTAACAAAAAGGAAAGAACGAGTTTAAAAACAGTTGAAAGTTTTATCTTGAGTTTGAAGAGAATTTCTAGGAGCAAAACTCCGCCAAACCCTTGAGCAATGTCCAGAAATATACCAGTTGCATATAATTTCTGCTCTAGTTCCATGGACATGAAATCTGTTACTCTGTATAGATGTATAGTAAAGTGGTGTCTTAAATCCAAATTGATGTTCTGGCATTATGCGCATGTACATAAAACTAATAAATAAAATAGATTATTGTATAATACGAGTTTTAGAATGTTTTTAAACAGGAAGTAATCTAATTTGTCGGAATCGTGAGGATGAGTTATTTGTCATTGTTTACCTTGTGAATTGAATTTTAAAAAATGAAATTAAAATAACATGATGAAATAAATTAAAAAAATATAATAAAAATTAAATACATTAATACCTCATCAATTTATTAATTTAAGTTAATTAATGATACTAATTTAAATTTGTTAAAAAAATATATGTTCTTACTAAAAGGTTTTTAAATTTGTTAAAAAAATATATGTTCTTACTAAAAGGTTTTTAAAGGGCCATTTTACATTTTTTTTTAGGTTAGGACCGTAACCCCTATATATGTATAAAATTATGTTAAATTAAAAATAAAAAAAAGAAAATTATTAATTTTCTATTTCTAGGAAAGATGAAATAAAATGAAACATTACTGATAACGGTATTGTGAAAATCAGAAAATTTTTAAATATTTAAAATCATGAAATAAGAATATAATAAATACTTTACAAAAATCTATCAAAGCAAAATGTTGTAATATTAATTGATAAATATGCAATTTTTTTAAAGGAAATCCACTTGAGTATAGCTGCTTGCTATAAGAAAACACTTTAAAACTTTAAATCATTGAAAAGTAAGATGAATGTTTGTAACAAATATGAATACTTCAGGTTCTCTTCGATAATAAGCCGAAACGTATAAGAATAAGAAATGTGGGAGATAAATTTGAAAAGAAAATTTTTTTTAAATTTTATATCTTTATAGCTTAAAATTATTGCATAAATCAATATATATACAACAGCATATAACACAAATAACACAAATTATTCCATGTCCGTTACAATTTTTTTAATACAAAAATATATGTAATAATACTGATAAGTAAATCAATATATAACATAAACCAGAACTTAAATAGAAAAATATTTTACAAAATAATGATCAAAAATTCAATTATTTACGATTTTGACAGAAGAAAATGTAAATAAAAATTATAAATTCAAGAATTATTTACAATTTTATTCAGAAGAAAATAAAAATTAATTAATGAATGAAATAAAAATATTAAGAGTTACATTTATATAAGTCAGTACAACACTTGAGTAACGTTTTGCTATAATGTTGAGAAATAACTAAAGCTATAATTTAAAAATAAAATAAATGATTTTAAGTAATTAATAATTAAGTCAATTAATATTATGAGTATTTCAAATTATTAAGCAATGTACCTAGTAATTCTTCTTAGGATAAATGTTTATAATAAATTCTAGGGAGTTTATAGCTTCTAGAACTGTAATCCATGGAGTTTCAAACAAACTAAACCGCATTGTACAGCAGTTAAATTACAACTAAATACTAGTAGGCTCCAAACTTGTTTTAGAAACTTTGCTTACGACTTCAAAACTTCAAAATAAAAAATGCTTATAAAAGATCAATTTTTCTAGCCCCTTTATTTTACTCTGTGAGAATAAATATTAAATTACAATTAAAAATGGTTTAGCCTGAATGATAAGAACGTTTCAACTTCAAGAAGAAGCTCATATGATCTAAATAGACTGGTACTGCCAGTTAAGGAATATCGGATGTATTTGTCTCATACAATGAAGTAAAAGTAACTTGGTTGATTGTTTCTAGTAGTATTTTATAAAATTATCAATATAATAAGGTCAGTGTATCAATTAATGGAGTGGTAGGAGAAGTAATAGATTTCACTCTCAAATAAAAAATCCATCTTCGATTACTTTCTTTAATAATAATAAGAATTAAGTGTTTGTTTATTTATTTTCATTTCAATTTTAGATCGACTCTTTATTAGGAAGCACTCCTATGACAAACCAGGAATGGACAAAAATAGCGAAATACATTCATTAAGTAAATGTATATGACGTGCGCCTTCAACCTAAGGCCAGGCATTACTTCAGTTTTGATTGGCTGGTTGAATATTGTTTGTAGACTGTTTAGAAATTAATGTAATGAAAATAAAGCATAAAGTAACAGAATGATAGTTTCTTTACAACCTGTATGAAGCATGCCTTCACCTTAATGCCAGACATACTTCACTTTTGGTTGGCTGGTTGGGTTTGAGTGGACTGTATAATTGAAAAATGAAACATGATTGAATGAAAAATAAAGTTCTATTGTTTAAGTTACAAGTTGCGTAGGGGGTGACCGAAAGAAAACATTTACAATTAGATGGTTAGTAAATTTAAAATGGCTGGGATGTAGAATTGTAGATAATGAGGTGGTTCATGATGATTATTATGTGGTGGTGGATGTTAATTATTGCCAGGTGGACTTACTTCATGCTTCCTTCCTCCACCCCCCTCAGTTCTATCCCTCTCTCCCCTCTGCTGCTGGGAACTACTCCAGTAAATCTACTCACTCATGGTAGATATTATTGATAAGTGAACAAAAAGAAAAGATAGACTGCTTCTGAGGCTGAAGACAAGATGGCTATCTCTCATTAGTCTTGGTTGCTTCTCACCACAGAGAGTGCTGGAGGAGGTGAGTTTTGACTGTTGGCCACATGGGTGCTAGTATATCCTGTAGGCTATTATATGCCATAATGTATCATGGTGGCCCCTCAAATTCAACCTTTCGGTTCCCGTAGGTTACCCGGAACAACAACCTATAGGTTGGTTGAACAAGAGATATTAAATGTTGAATCCTAAATCTATCGAAACTAAAGGGTATGAAGGGCGGGTAAAAAAACAATTATAGTTAAGGTCAGTTGATTAATCTTGATTTGGGGTCTATGAAAACTGTAAATATGCACATTGAAGATGACATCATGATTCTTTCTTCTACTCCACATATCTCTATCTACCCTCTTCTAGGCTGCCGGAGTACACTTTTGAAATATCTTTTCTCACTGATGGTTTCAGACTAACTTAGAATAAAAAAAAAAAGATGCTTTATCAGAGAAAATGTGACTCTTTTTGCACTTCCTCTGGCCTTTTTATTTCGTAGCGAGTATCTGTTGTTGTCTCGGCCACATGGGGTGCTGACGTTAATAATTAGCCTTATGCATATAGTGTGGGTGGCTCCCGATGTTTCAAATCTTCAGTTTAAATGGTATAAAATAATAAAAAAAAATAAAACAATTTCTCTCTAAACGTCATTTTAAGGTTCAAGTTGGCCGTGATCTATCACAAAATCGTAAACAGCTCAATGGTATCCCTCAGGGTTATGTTCTTAGCCCCACTTTATTCTCACTTGCCATAAATGATCTAGGACTCAATTTACCAAGAGGCGTCAAATCTCTACCGTTTGCTGATGACTTAGCGATTGTTTGCAGGTCGAAGAACGTTGATACTATTAAAAATAAATTGCAAGAAGCCATTGACAGAATTAATCACTGGTCTACATCTATTGACTTACAAATGTCCACAGAAAAAACTGCATGTCTTCACTTTAGTCGAAAAAGAAATACGCCTATCCCTCCGGTACTACATATAAATTTAGCAATTCCTCCCCAAGATCATCACAAATTTCTAGGCCTTATATTTGATCATAAATTAAGTTGGGAACTGCATATTACATCATTAAGGTCAGCCGCGACAAAAAAATTAAATATACTCCGGTTTCTTAGCGGTACATCGTAGGATTCGGATCGGTCTACCATGTTAAAACTTTATACCACATTAGTCTGTTCCAAGCTAGATTATGGTTCTTTTGTCTATGGATCTGCACGTCGCCGAAGTCTTGCCAAGCTCGATTCAGGACATCATGCGGGTATCTGGCTTGCTACCAGTGCATTCAGGACCAGTCCCATTCTCAGCATTAGTCTGAAGCAGGCCTACCTCCGCTATCATTTAGAAGACAAAAACTAGCTATTAATTATGTTTCCAAATTATTTGAACAGACAAATCATCCGATTTACAAATATATTTTTTGAACTAAATTCTCTCCATAGCTTTTCGGCAGAAACGAAACCCAACACTCCCTCTGGCAGAAAGAATCACTCTGGCTATCTTTACATTTAAAACGATTCCGATAATGAAGCCTGAAATTCAGAACCCACCTTGGACTCTAAAACAACCAGTAACAATGCTACATCTGTCACTTATGCACAAAAATAAGACCGCATCTGTCAAGTATAAAGAAC
>NW_027106139.1:4077-4395 GCF_000696795.3 Halyomorpha halys | reverse complement strand
AGGTTTTATAGCCTTAGAGTAAAAATACAAAGTTTAAAAAATAAAATTATGAAATATCACTAAAATAATAAAGTGGAATTGAAAAAAAAAGTAGTACCAATTTTAAGGGGTTTCAAAGAAAAAATGTTGCTATTGCATTATTCATTATCACCAGTACATAATGAGTAATGCAATATTATTGCAGTATAGTATAGTATATTATAGTATAGTATAGTATTGCATAGATTAAAAGGTTTTTGTTCTTTTTAAATAAATGACAAAATTCATATTAGAAACTAAACAAAAATGACCCATACTGACTATGTAAGGCATTGAAGA
>NW_027106139.1:0-1642 GCF_000696795.3 Halyomorpha halys | reverse complement strand
CTGAGGTTGTAGTGTATAGTAACGAACGGATCTGTAAAATGAGAACTAACATCTAGTACAAGAGCCCAAGAGGAGAAAAAAGGCAGTTATATCACCCCAATTTCTGATTACTTTAATGAAAACTATGTATAATTAATAGTAAAAATTGATGCAGACTCAAATATAGGTAAGGGGAATAAAAAAGGGCGGCTGTTTCAAAGCGATAAAAAAAACTAAGTTTTCATTTGGAGCTCTATATCTTAAAAAGTAGGAATAACACAAGAAAACCTAAGAGAACGTGATTTAAAGAAGAAGTAAATTTGCTAAAATATTAGCCCTAAAAGAACTATTTACATCCAATAGTTCTCGAGATAAAGCTTTTTAAAAATCAATATTTCATAAAAATGATGTATGAGACGTACTAAAAAGATCAGTAGTTAGTGAATTTATTTTGAAAAATTTATATTTCGAAAAACCATTCGACGTCCAGATGTCTATTAACACTCAAATTAAAGCTAGTTTAATGAGCTATAAAGTAATTTATGATGTTTATCTTCGTAGGAGTAATAGTTTACATGAAATTTGCTAAAATAAATTGATTTATGGTTTTTCCGACAAATTTTCATTTGCCAAATTTATATTCATATGTGAATATCATAAAAACTACTAGCCCTACGAAGATAAGTGTCATAAACTATTTTATAGTAAGTTAAGTTTTCTTTATTTTGAGTGTTGGCAGATATGTGTGTCTTATGGATCTAGAGATATATTTTCTCAAATATCCAACATTTTATACGAACAACTAGAAATTAACTTTTTGTGAATTTATTTTGTCAAATATCATAAAAACTACTACTCCTACAAAGATAAACATAATTAACTATGTTGTAGTAAATTTAACTAGCTTTAATTTGAGCGCTGGAAGACATCAGTACGTCTAATGATTTCAGAAATAAAGTTTTTTATAAATCAAATTTATTGTCCGAACAACTATAAATCAATTTGTTTTAGCAAATACAATGAAAACTACTATTCCTACGAAGGTAAAGGTCATAAACTTCTTTATAGTCCATTAAACTAGCTTTAATTTTAATGCTAATAGAAATCTGTACGTCACATAGTTCCTGAGATATAGATTTCTCAAAATAAATTATCTAACTACTAATCTTTCAGTAGATTTTTAAGAAATTTTGCTTTTTAAAAAGCTATTTCGAGAACTATTGGACGTAAATACCTCTTTTAGGGCTAATATTTCAGCACATTTACTCTTCTTTAAATAATGTTCTCTTAGATTTTCTGGTGTTGTTGGTAGTCTTTAAGACATAGAGCTCCGAATGAAAAATCAATGTTTTTTTAAGGTTTTGAAGCAGCCGCCATTTTTTAATCCTCCTACTTGGCAGACTCATTAAGTTTGACTAGCAATTATTCATAGTTTTTATTGAAGTAATCAAAAATTGGGGTGAGATAACTGCCTTTTTTTCTTCCCGGTTCTTGTACTAATCGAACTGATACTAAAAGTTTGAGAGGTAACCGAAGCGTAGGTGGGAAGATTGTCTTAGAACTGATCCCATGGATTTGAGTTTGGAAAGAAATTAGTACAAGAGCCTAAGAGGAGAAAGAAGTCAGTAGCAAAAATCATTTGATTGTTCGGACGAAATTTCAT
>NW_027106138.1:64541-86660 GCF_000696795.3 Halyomorpha halys | reverse complement strand
GGAAGTTTTTAATCTCCAAAAAATTATTGAAATTGATTTACCAGACTTCCTAAAAAGAAGATCCAGAAATAAATATCTATATATATATATATTTTACCCACATTAATTAATTATATTTAAATTTGTATTTAGTAATTATTCGTCTTATATTGCATATAAATAGTTTAATATTTAATTAATAACTCATGATTTAAAATTTAAACCCAAAACTGATGTTCAATATAATATAATCTAATACAAACGTTATACAAACACATGGCTAAGTGTGGTGAGACGATCTACAATATACTGAGCTAATATTGGACCCATTAGATACAACAGTGGCTGGGACAGGACTGCATTTGATGTTGAATCAATTACCCTTTTAGTAAATTTCACAAGTTTAAGATGAAATTAGTAGCCTATCTTCCAAAAAATTGGCTGTTCAAATAACATTTCACAAAATAAATTAAATAATTAAACCATAATAACTCATTACAAAAAACATAAACATACACACCCATATATAATGTTAGTTTTTACATTATATTTAGGTTGGATAGTTCTAAATTTCAGTATAATTAGCAGAAAAAATTTTATTTTAAAACAAGCTGAATTTGACTTCAAAAAGGGGACTTTGAATGTCCCCTTTAAATGATAGGAACAAAGACATATTCTACTTGTATTAAATGAAAATATTGCCTAGTTTATTATATTGGAATTTAGAATTACCCAGTTTAACCTGATTTTTAGTTGCTGCTCTCTATTCGAAAAAAGTACGTAACTAGCTTCAACAACATAAAAATTGATTTTTCTGATTTTCTTTAACGAATTATACCACAGGGCGTATCAATGTTTTTGTTACTTCTGTTTACTTAAGAAAACCTAATTTTACACCACACTTTTGGGCATATTAGATGGTAAATCTGTATAATATTTATTAAAGACAATAATTACAATCTGCAACAAATTAAGGGCATTTATTATTAGTGTTCAACCAATACATACTGAAATAGACGAAAAAATATAAACAAGTTTTTATAACAATAATTTGACTCTCTGAAATAAAAGAAAAAATCTTTAATATAAAATATTATAAAGAAATATATGAATAAAATGAGATACTATTATTATTTTCATAATTAAAAAATTGAATCTATATAAATAAATAATAAAATAAAGCTGATCAAATAATAAAAAATAATTTATGTACAAGACAAAGAAAACTAAATTTAAGTAACAATAAAATAACAGGAGCCAAATCTAAACCAATCCTAAGAAAACCTTAACTTCATTCGTAAAAAACTAAATCTTATTAAATATATATATATGTTTTTCTGAACTGGGATATCATTAACCAAACTAGGTGGCGGTAAAAACTTTGACAAGTCAAGTGTGACTTATAAAAAACCAATAAAAACTGCTATAATTAGTCCGTTCGTAGGCCTCATCGATAGATTTAAATAAGTCAAATCATATCTCTTAAAAATAATTTTATCTAACTTGAGATGGTGTGATTGTTTTAACATGTATAGTTTTTGAGTGATCGCTGCATATTTATATAAAAATGAGATTTGCTTCAAAAGTTCAATATTCTGTTGAAAATCAGAACATGGTCTATATGAATGTTTGTTCTTTGTTGAAAATGAGGTTCATAATCACCTGGCCTATGGTCATACACCCATAATCTTATGCAGATATACATAGATTAATACATGACTCATTCATGTTTGATTTTAACCAAGAAGGTAACAAAAAAAAAACCATAAGAATGTATTTTAATTTAGTATATACATGAATTCTTTAAAATTAGGTTTGAAATTAGCAAGAAGTTTATCATAAAGGAAAAAACAGTTTTATAATCATTTTTCAAGAAGCAAAAGATCTTTTCTCATATCACGTACATAGACGTTTCCCATCTCCTTGGAAATGGGAATGACACAGATGGAGAAAATATTCCTGCATTACATGCATGATCAAACATGGAGGAAATAAGGAGGTGAGGGTGCCTTTTATGTCCGTTTCAAAACCCCTCGAACACGTTTCTTCAGGTTTCCTAAATGTCCAATGTTATATAGGTACATTGGACATTCAGGAAACCTGAAAAATGAATTATTTGTATTGATGTAACTATGTATATAAACTGGTTCATGTTTACAACAGAGAGAAATAATTTTAAATTAAAAGAGCTATTTCTCATGGCCGTAATTGTTTATTGTTCCGCAAGACTAACGTTGGAACCAACACTTAAAAATCTACATTTTTAGTGAATTTAAACCTAGATCAATTTATTTAAGTTCACCCATACACTTTAGTTTTCATGAAATATTTTATTAAGACTTTTCTCGTCTCAAAACGGTTTATATACTCAGGACCTTCCCCTTCTCCTTGGCTAATGAAGGACCTAGGAAAATGCGAAAGATATCAATCCCCATTAATAACATCATAGAAAGATAATTATAGATATAACTAAGAAAATTACTAATGCTGAAAACTAAAACAATTAAAAATTAATTGGTTATAAAGGTTGATAAATAGCCTTCTCATCTCTCTTTTCTCAGTCCACCGGTGTTTCTCAAGGTAGTATCTTAGGTCCCATCCTATATATGGTTTATACATCTGATATCCTAACCCACCCTAACACAGTTCTAACAAGATACGCTGATGACATTTGTGTACTGTTTTTTAACAACTACTACTTCATCAAAAACACTACGGACACACATAACATACATTGAAGAATGGTGTAAAAACTGGAGAATCAAAATAAATCCTGACAAATCCCACCAGATCCCCCTTTTACTCTTTTTTGTAAACCTCTACCTTCCTGTTCTACAGCATCCTATTGAAATAATACACCAACGCCTATTGAACAGATTCGATACTTGATAAGAGACTTGTTTGGAATCCCCATACAAGTCTGATACGACAAGAAACTGCTTGTAGATTTCGATTGCTACAACACCAACTTGATTAACGCTCTTAAACTTCCCATGGGCCGACCATAGCTCAGTGGTTAATACACAGTCTTACCAATTTGATGTCTATTGGCGGTGCCGATTCGAATCCGGCCTGGGACGTTGAATTTTTTCATTGAGTGGTGGTCCCACAAAATGAAGAACTTTGACCCCCAACCATGGTTAGGTAGTATAGGACTCCAATGGGAGTCTTGGCCGAAAAAAAAAACTTCCCATTCAATAAAAACAATTATTATATACTCTGATATACTGATAATCACACTAATTTGGACATACGGAATTGAGTTCTGGGGCTCTAACAAACCATCAAATTCCTCCCGTATCCAATCCCTACAATCCAAATCCTAAGTAAAATTCTTGATGCTCCCTTATTACTTCACAAATAAACTCATCCACAAAGACCTTAACATCCCTTTCTTTGGAAGATTTGGCCACAAATAGATATGCGTCTTTTCATTCCGAACTCTTGCCCCATCCTAACCCATTATCCTAAATCCCTCATGCTTAATAGTTCTCGATAAACCCGAGGTGTCTGAAAAAACGATGGCCACTGGACCATATAATTACATTTAATAAATTAAAATTAATACTTGAAGTTCCACCATGGGGTGGTACTTCCCAAGATTATCAAGTTTTTAAGTGTTTGAAACATTTCTCATATTTACTGGCTGTACTTTTTGGTACAGTTGTAAATTACAATAAATAAATATTTAAAAAATTGTTGATATAAAAAAACATTAAATTCTTAAAAAAAAATATTGAAAATCAATTATACTCAAAACTAAAAGAGTTACAATCAAATTATGTTTAGTAAAATAAATGGTAAGCACTTAAATATAAAAACCAATTTAATAATATAAATTAAAGATAATGGTTTGTTGGAGTTAAAGAATTCAATTTAATAACTTTAAAGTTTTAAGAATTATTATACTAAAATATATATAAAATTTTAATGAAAACTATCTATTTATATGATATAATTTTGGTAAAAAAAAAAAAGATAATAATAATTAGTAAGCGGAAATTAATGTTACTTAATGACAACAGTCATAATAAATGTATACTATCAGCCATAATATCAATAAAGACAATGAAATACCAAAATAAGATTAAAATTACAAATTACAGGAAATAAATAAAAAGGCATAATAATGAATTAGTGCGTTTTCTAAAGCAAATTAAAAATAAAGTAGAAAAAAGTAACATGTGTACGTTGCCCAGAGTAACCAAACCTAAACCTAGCTAATAAAATCAGATTGCCCTCCAGTTTTTAAAGTATTCATCGGGAAACCTACAGTTTTTAAAGTATATATTGAGAACGTACAATTTTTAAAGTATTTGTCAGGAAACTTAGAGTGTTTAAAGTATTTATTAGTAAACTAAAATTTTTAAAAATATTTATTAGAAAATCTACAGCTTTTAATGTAGTTATTAGTTAGAAAGTTACATATTCATTGTCTTTAATACTTAAATAATACATAACATAATTAAATTTCACTATACGACTGTATCCTCTATGCACTGTACTACTTATTTTAATAATCCATCACTATACAACTGGTAACAACTATAATTGTTTAATTTAGGTATTCCCCGGAGTAAAAATTGGGGGATATTACCCAAATTAATTATTATACTGGTAAGCTGGTTTAAATTAAGGTATTACTGATAGTTTGCTGGTAATGAGTGGACTGTATTTAAATAACATGATATAATATACTTTCAAATAAAATACCTCTATTCTGAATGGTTTGAACAAAAATGTGATTAGTTGGTTAGTGAGAAATTTGGTTTTATTACATGAATGGGTTTAAATATTGCAGTTTACTTGTGTGATGTTCTTGAGACTTCAATGGTGATTCTTGTTTGAAGATGTACATGAAAGAAGGGTTCCTCTCGGTTCCCTTTCCTCATCCTCCCGCTGCCGCCTCCCTCGCCTGAGTGTACAGATTTATTCCCTCATGATTTATGAGAAGAGACTTTCCTGAAGAGTACTGTCTCTTTCTTCACCAACAGAACAACCACAGGTCAAGATGTCTACTTTACTGGTACTAACCCCTTTGTTTTATTGGGGATCAAGATGGCTGCCCAAGCTTCCTACCGCTTATCCCTGCCACCAGATGGCATAATGAACCTCAGTCCAGAAGTGAGGGGGCACCTTTCTTAAACAATAATAATGACTAGTAAGCAGCGTATGTATAATAAGCGTATGTATAATAATGACTAGTAAGCAGACTCATTGTAAGCAGCGAAACTTTTGCCATCATTGGTGTTTCGTTAGCTCAAATTTTCACAACTTTTATTGATGAACGTTTTCTTCTCTGGCCTTTTTATCACTCACAACCGTACCGCTTTAAAATATAATTTAAAAAAACAAGGGTTCGATATTTGACTGTACTGAGATGTAAACTAGTGATTAATCAATATGGCCTATTCAGCTCATTAAAATACTTTAAATAAAGGCGAAACAACATTTTCCTATTTTTGGATCTAGTAAACAGAAAATAGCAATTTAATTAACTTTAAAAATGTAGTAAAATATATTTAAAAAAAAAAATAGACATGAAAAGTATCATATTTTAAAAGAAAACAATCGCTATTTAGTTAACTAAACCAACTAATCAAATAAATTAGTATTTACTTGATTTTCCCCACATTTTATGAATCGGTGAAACTGTTCCAACATAGACATATATTAGCAGTGCTATTACTGCTATAAGCCCAATCCAGTCAAAAGAGCATTGAAGCCATTGGCAGAAATGAAATTAACTAACTTCCAGCCGGGTAGCCCGTAGTATGCAACGATTTTGTTATAATTGCTCCTTCTGGGAAACAAAGCATTATTAACAGAGGGGAATCGTAATTATCTTTAGCAGGAATCGGTTTATGGTACTAATCGATTCTAATGCTCCGTTGAATTTGTCGAGTTCGCAAAATCATTGTGGTAAATATTTAAGTCAAATTGTTTTATTAATTTTACCTATTCTTTGATACCCATTGATGCAAGAAAAGAAAAAATAACAGTTTATGCAAGTGATGTTCTTAATTACTCTCTGAGTTTATAGTTCAACACCTTAAATAAAATTCAGTTTAATAGTCTTGCAAGTGAAATACGTGGGATAACCGATTTCAATAAAACATTCTTTTGTAATAGTAAGTCGTAAAATATAAGGCACATGTCCAGGGGTTCTCGCTAGTACAACTTAAGAACCGAAAAAAAAAATATTAGCACTTATATTAAGGTTTTGTCCATGTATCATTCCTTCATTATTGTAAAGATGGTTTCAGTAAAATAGGACGATTTCCTTTTGATTTTGATTCTGCCATCGCCAAGCGTTCATTTAAATATTCAGAGTGCTTAAATCCGAAGTTAAACTACTGGAAAAATTAATTCCTGCTTTTCTAACCAGCTCCTATTTCTGTATCTTTTAGATTGCGTATCTTTATAAAGCAGTTTTCTCTGAATCCATCCAAGTCTTTTGTCAATATGAAGGCAAAGGATTGTATATTTTTTTTCAGTGGAACTTGAACATTGATGATGTATACAAAAGGGTAAGTTTCTTATTGAAGGGTAAGTGATGTGTTCGGATTTGTTTTTGTTAAATAGAATTCTACGAAGTTCACACCAGTCATAAAGTTTTTTTAGATGTTTATTATCTGAGAGGCGTATGTAGTATTCTGTTATGAATGTAGGTCAGAGTTTTAGAGGCGTTTAGAATATCGTGTGTGTATATTATATAGAGTAGCGCAGCCATTACTCTGGACTCTGGAAGTACACTAGAAGAAAACATTATTAGCTTTGGTAGATATAGAAAAATCTGTCAGAAAGCATGGATGGTTAATCATAGTAATTGATGAATGATTGATTATTTTGTTAGGAATAATTATTGATAATTTGATATTTCGTTATGGAAAAAAATATATAAATTACAACTGTCATTATGGTGGAATAACTCTTTCCGAAATGAAACTAATTCCGATACAAAAGTCAATTGTCAATTAATATGTAATATTTGGTGCTCTGTATGCAAATCAAATCAAAAACTAAATAAATAAAATCGTTTATGTACACAACATTCGTTAAAAACATTAATCAGTTTCAATCCGAATATTCTAAATAATTATGGAAATAAAAAGAAAAAGTTTGGACTAATTTTTTCAATAATTATTAAATGCAATGATTTTTTTTAATAAACTAATTACTTACTACGATTAACTCCATTATATTTTGCCAAACTAAGAATTATGTTTAGTAAGAAAAAACATCAAAAAATGAATTTGTTATAAATTATTGTTGCTAATATATATTTTGGTACTTTAATACTTGTCTTTTATCCAATTACCTACATTTTGGTCGTTGTGCTATCGCATAATTTCAGAGACTGGGACACGGCAAATTCTTCCGCGTTAGCAGTACAAATGTTTTATTTCTTGAACAAAACGTATTTCAGAAATATTATCAGTTTTTTTTTTGTTTTTTTTTATTAAAAATTCGTATTTTGGTTGGTTTTATTCTTAATTCATGTCAAAGCTGAATCTCTTTCCATCCAGAATTTAAAGTGACTTGTAAAATGAATTCCAGTTTTCCTAAAAATTTTCTTTAATTGACTTTCCGAAGTCAACCCAATTACTCTTTTTGGCTAAGCGGTGTGTATATTTCATTAAATCACTGTTCTATATATCGCATGTGTTTTTGAAAGGTTTTGTGAATTTATTAATTGATTAGTGAATTTATTATTTAGTGTTTCATTCTTTCTTAACTAATCTCACCTTTTACCAAGAAACCACTTTTATCAAACAGAAAAACTTTAACAAATATGTTTTTAACTGAAACCAACTTAGGTCAATATCTATAGGTTTGTTCTGTCCATGCGCGGAATGCTTTCTGGTTACCATCCTCCCATCCATACTGTAACTAAATGTCTAGTCAAGTATTTTTGGAAATTTTGAAAAAAAAAAAAAAAGAATACTATCGTTTCCTATCAGGTATTTCACATTCTTGTTAATTTCATTAACATCTGTATTAATTATATATGACACAATGCATTCGTCGCTTCTGTTCTTTATTTTTTCCGTTTCTTGATAATTATACCGTTTCCAACTGTTGCTTTTATATAAGTGAAAAAGAAACCAAATCTGGTTGTATAGGTCAAGAGATTCATCAGAAAGAAGAATTCTGGATTTTACAAGTTTAAGGAATAAAATATAATTAAACTACAAAAGAATGATGCGAAGAAGACGTGATCGCGGCGGCTAAGACGTCACACACAAATAAGTCACTGTTTTATTAGCTACGGGACCACCCAAACTAGTTCTAGTATCATACTAATGTCTGTAAATAATTAATATATAATAATTAAAGCTAACACACTAACCCGAATTGCCCTTCCAGGGATTAATATTTGAATAAAGAAAATATATGCATGTTCATGTTCAGAAAAGGTCTTACAATTTCCACACCCCCTTTGTTTCACACAATAATTTTAATTCAACATTTAAACATACAATCGGGATACCTGAAGTAGGGAACGGGCAGGTCCCGATGTATACATGTATATTATAATAAAAAGTTTTGTAAACAAAATATTTATAATTAAAATTTCGTTTTAACGAGAGTGATGTTTTGGTTATCTGACAGCAACTGAGCACAAAGGAAGTGAAGAAAAACATGAAAAAATTAGGTTAATACATTTCCAAGAAAACATGTGGATTTTTAACGGATTACATTTTCCTTAATTAAAAATTCCTTTCTATAACATTTTTTTTGTATATTTTTCAAAAGAACCATTATTATTTTCACCAAACGTAATTCTTTAATAATCAAATTAGAACGAAGTATAAGATTTACAATATACAACTATTGTTGGTGCAAAAATAAGACAATTTTTGTTTGTTTCTAGATGAAGATATAATTAAGGTTTAGTTTTTTTTAGAAATAATTCTTGTTTGTACGATAAATTGAGTTTCATATTTTTACGAAACATATCTCTAAGGTCCAATGTACCATAAAACTATCCAATGGTTTCTTCTCTCTTTGATCTTAATTTGTAATTTTATAATCTACCATTTTTCGGGCGATAGTTAATCGTGCTAACTGATTTAATTTTATTTTATTTTCACAATAAAAACCAATTGTAGTAAATTCAATTTAAATAATATAATCTCTTAGTCACTATCACTTGCATTAATAAAGTTATTTATCTTAGTTCATGTGGAAACCTCTGGACTAAAATCAGCTCCTAAATATGGAGCTTTTCTACGTTATTTTAATACGCTTTTATATACGTAGATATAAACTACTTTTAAAGTCCTCAACAGAATGGCGAAATATCTGAAATATTCCTACTTAGTTAGTTGTTAACTACATTTTTAATTTCCGAAAGGTAATACCTCACCTACTGAATAAAGTACTAGGTTCTCACGTCTTTGTCAAAATATTCCAGATCCTTTTTTGATATATACTGATGGGTCAAAATATGACGAATCTACAGCATCCTCTTTCATCACAAACAACCCAACCCATAAAATAAAACTGCATAAATTATGCAGTGTATATATAGCTGAATTGCATTCAATAGCCTCAACACTCCACTTCTCCATGGCAGTGAAGCATACTAACATAGTTATCATACCGACTCTTTAAGTTCACTAAAAGCCATGAAGATCATTTACACGAAACACTCAGCATTCATCAAAATTCAAAATTATACCAACATGCTCGAAAACTTTTTTCTTTATATGGGTGCCGGTTCACGTGAGGATCACTGGCGGACATTGCAGCTAAACAAGCACTTGCTCTTCCAGGTCAGGGTGCGGCCATTCTGGCACCCCAAGAAATAAACCTTCCGATGAAAAATGAAATATCAGCTAGTTGGCAAGCCATGTGGAATGAAAGCCCGCCAAGCAAACCGTTCCAATCGCAGGGAGGAGGTAGCTATTCCCAGGTTAAGAATCGGTCATACGAATTTAATTCATGCATATCTGATCAATAAGCAACCGCCAAAATGTAAATACTTCAACAGTGTACTCACAGTCAGCCACATATATGAAGAATGTCATTTCTATTGCATGAACTTACGTAGATTGGGAGTGGGACCGAGTGTTTCAGATGCCCTGAATGATGACCAGAAGAATGTGGAAATGGTTTTGGTTTTCTTAATAAGGAATGGCCTTTTGAATAAGATTTAAACCCGATAGTTTGTTATACGTACTAAATAATTCTAAAAGAAGTAATTATTTAAATTTTTTCGTAATTATTTAAAGAGAAAAATAAAGTGAAATAGAGTTATAAATATAAATCAAATAGAATTATAAAGCGCGAAACATAGGCGTTGATGACCTAAGGGTTTTACACCCTGAAGCCCCAGCCAACAAAAACAACTACCTTTTTTATTTTACAATGTATTATTATTTTTAAATAATGTCAATTCTTAAAATATAAATATATGTATAGTTATTAAATAAATCTACTAAATAAGAAAATGTATAATGCACGAAATATAATGAAAGAAAAGATACTCACAGTTGATGCCAAGCCTCTTTGCGATGAGATCGGCAAGGTCCTTGCAATAGCCTTCGAAACGATCATTGCCAGTCAGAGACTCACCTGGGTCGGGCTTTCTTAACATGATGTACGGCTCTTCCTACAACGTCAAAAGCAAGAACTAAGTTAATCATGTGACTAATTTATTTTTATTTTTATACAGTAATGGTGTAGGTAGGAAGGATAGTATGAACGAACACAATTCTTATACAATGGTTCATAATTAGTTAGTCTATGCGTTAAGCGGCTGTCCAAATACCTTTCCAAGACATTGTATTTAATGGTGAATAATTACATAAATAAATTTTATTCTGGATTTTTTTTAGAAAGTCTGGTAAGTCAATTTCGATTAAAAAAAATTTTTTAGGTTAAAAAACTTCCAATTTGAATGTAATTTATTTTAAATTAACATATTGTTGCACAACATTTCGGGACTATTGTCCCATATTCATGTACATTAATCAATTTGAATTTCATAAAGGAAATCATGTCATATCTACATTTCTTGAAAAAAAGAATATCTTTACACCGTTTTCACTTTTATATCATTCCTTGCAAAACCATGGCTCTATCTCAAAAAAAAAATATAGGAATTAAATAAATTTTAAGTTTATTTATTATTAAATATTTGAACTGTTTCCAATCTTGCATAATCTTCAATATTAGATAATCCTTCTAGGCGCCTGAAAAGAAGATGGCTTCTATGGAAAAGAAGAACTTCTACTCAATAAATGTTATTGAATTTCTATCAGTGGGTAGTCTCACCACAAGACTGTATCACGTCATTGAACCATAATAAACATTACATTTACTTGTATAATATTGTTATCAAGTTGTAAATTTTGATAAATAAATGAATAAAAAAAGTCTTTGAACATTTTTTCTTATTCACCAGCGAAGGTAGGGAATATTTTTTTTTTGGATGGAAACTTATAAGCCCTCAAAATCGAAAATATTCACTAGGACTTTAGGTATCAAGGACAAATTTTAGTTCTGTGACTGCTTATAACAAAGGAGTATAACATCTACTTTAGATATCATTTCAGTGCCATTTTCAGGGTTTGAGTGATTTGGTAGCCTCGAGATCTCATATCAAATTCATCATATTTTATCCTGTGCTTCAAAACCAACTTTTCCGATTTTGCATGAAGCAGGTGGAAAGTTTACTAATGTAAAAATAGTTGAATACTGATTTTGTCAAATTCCCTCTGCTATTTTCGCATATTATTATTAATAAAACAGCTTTTACTATAGAATTTAACCAAAAGAAGAAAGAAGTAAGAATATACAACATTTATTATGAACCTACCAAATGGAAAAAAAACAAGCTGTTTGTATTTGGCAAAAAATTTGTTTTTTTCTTTCCCCTTACTGAAGCTAGGAAGAAATATTGAATTCATCCAGGAAATTAAAAAAAAATTAAATAAAAAAATATGTCCTCGTCATCTAAAGGAAAAGAATTTGGTTTCTCTGTCATCAAATGTCAGTTCGGACATACCGAATCGATAGAACTGTTAATTTGCGTTTGATGACAGTTTTAAAGATTATTTGGGTTGGTACATTGTCGGTCATCGATCGTCTTCATCATATTCTGTCCATTACTTCAGCTTACGCATGTTTAAACGAAAATCATCTTTATTAAAATAATAATATTTACTCTTAAATCTTGAAATAAAGTTAATACTATTTACTTATAAAGTAGAACAAAATTGTGAAGAAGTTAAGCATGGCAGGCTTGTTTAAATTTTAATTCGAAATAAAAATTTTAATTCTAAGAGTAAAGAAAGATTGACTAAAAAAAAAAAACTGTTTCAGGCTATATCAATTTCTATTCTAATCACTTTAATAAATTTTGAAAGAACTAATATAATTATGCTAAAAATAATGGTTTCAATTATTGGTGGTGTAAATAAATATATGAATATTCACTAGATAACAAGGAGAGAAGAAATTAAATGATGTTTAGTGGTTTGTTGATGAATACGTCTCAATCTTTCACACATGATATGAGATGTTCCTCAAACGTCCATAGACACTGTAATATAAATTTATTGATAATAACTTACTTGAAAAAATAAATTAATATTCCTAATCTAAGGTTTTAAAAGGATTTCTAACAAATGTAGAGAAAATAAATCGGCTATTTGGATGTCCAGCGTTAGAAATGTGGGAATCGGAATTAATTCACAAGGCAAAGCGTTCACAAAGAGCATAATCTGATGTGGGTGCAAACTCCGCTTTGATGTTGTAAAGTTGTGTCTGATTAAGCCGGACCTTTTCCTCTAGAGGGCCCATTTACCTGTTCAATGCCCTGTCCATCTGTGTCTCTCTTCCTCCCTTTCTCTCTCTCACTCTCCCTCCTGGATTATTTTATACTCTGACCCTTTTCACAGTATCGACCAATTATAAAAATTAAGGACAATTTAATTGGTCCGGGTTTCGAAGCTTTATTGGAAAGGTTGCACACAAAGGGATCGTTTCAACTTCATAAAATTTCTATCTCGAATCGTATTACAAATTGTTTTAACCGACCTTTTTTATGGACCGACCATCTATATGGATAGGTCGTTGTACATATCTAATAGACCTGTTTAAATTTTCAAATTATCTGTAAAAAAAAATATTATATTTCCATTCAGTCAGAATCATTCATATACAACAGGCCAGAGCTCCCTGGAGAGTCCTCAGGTTCAAACTTGCTAGTGATTAGACCCCATAATGAGGCAGTTGCCCTGATTTTAGATATTCCTTGGTCTTTCATCCAATTATAGTTCCGCCCCTCTTATTCCCCTTTAAACCTTAAATGACAGGCATCTGGACTGACCACACCCCTTCAAGGGTCAATAGTACATTTAATTGTTCGAGAAAAACAGTTTACCAAAACCAACATTTTTTTTTAATACCAAGAATTCAACATTTAATGAATTCATTTAGAAAAATATTTTGGAAACTACAATGCTTACGATGGAAATAATAATAATCTACCTTATGGTGCATTTAATTAGCTTCATTTTGATGGATTACACACATATCTCCAAGCGATGAGTAATCAACATTTTCTGATTATATTTCAACTTTAAACTAAATGGAATGAAATTATCATATCTAATGCTTACAGATAATTGATTACAACAGATATTACACGTCCTAGTTTGACAATCTTTCCGTTTGTATTAAATAACTTCATAATAAACCAAAGTAAGATCAGTTTCAGAATAAGCTCTCATCTACCTTCAGTTTTGAAATTCCGTTTCCTCAAAGAATTAGCCCAAATAATTATAAATCGAATTTCTATTTATAAGAAATATGTTATTTAATGTGAGTAAGAAAAATAAAATCTTCTATTAATTTTCTCAATATATAAAAAAATTTAAGAATTCTCTTTAAATTATTGAATATTGCTGGAAATGAATTAACAGATATTACTAAAAATATCAGGAAGTTTTTTATACCGTTCAGTATCTTGACATCCTTACTAAATAATAAACTCGTGTTTTATAAAAACATCTTTTTGTTTAATTTAATTGATAAATCGAAACTCATAAAATTGTCGAGGTTATGGGGAGTGAAAATGTTTCAATTATATTATATTAGTGGGATACCTTACTTGTATAAATAAATATATATATTGGTATGAGTTGACATTACTGGGCTAAGAAGAAATTAGGATTAGTTGAATAGATACTTTGAATATTAAGAGTAGCAGTTGCCAGCTCACAAATATGCAGGTAGAAGGGTTTTTGAGATATCTGTCCAAGCTTTCAGCATAGCCAGGATCAAGTAGGCTGGTCCTCTTTAAGCTCCACGAGCTTGACGGTACTCGACTTACTATCGATACTTTTAAATCTGATCCATAAAGTAACATGGATCAAAGGATTGGATGCCACCTCAACGTTTCTACATTATAGTTCTGGTCTACGCCCCAAAATACATCTTGCCAATGAAATGGCTGGAAAGAAAGCAAAGGGGAGGAAATAATTCCATCGGGAAGGAGAAGAAATAAACGCATTCAGGCAAGAAGATTATAGCAAGGGAGTTTGAGGACTACAGTTCAAGAGCACTAAGACTGAGGGTAAGAGCCAGCGGAGGATTCACAAGGCCGCAGCGAAAAGAGCCGTAGAGATCCCAGCGAGAAACAACTACGTGGTAGAGATAAAGCAAGAAAAAGGACCATCGCTAGAAAGACTCAAACTAGTCTCAATCCAAACCAGATAAGCCACAGAAGTCATGAATTCTAATTTTGAATGGTGAACAAATTAAATAATAGTAGTCTGGTAATTAACCAACTATAGCTCTGTATTGTCAATTGGATACCATGTATCGATAAAAATTAATTCATCACCCATAGTTTTGTCCATAAGCCCTATTTTATAAGATCGTACCTCATTTGTGAATAACTGTTAAGTCAGTTTACTGTCTAAATACCCTGCATGCCACCTTATTTGTATAACCGAGTAAATTGATAAACACGAAACCATTGGAAAAGATATTCAATGATTAAGTATACGCCATTATACTAACTACCATAGCTGGGGTTTCTGCTGTATAAATATATAATGAATGTAGTTTCTAGTGTTCTAGAATTACTAGCCGTAGAACAGTAGAAGCCAGAAACATAGCAAAATATATATATATTTGTTACTATTAAAATTGATTCAATGAATAATATTTTTTGTCATATTTGTTAAATTAAAATTATGAATCTACTTTTTAATATAGAGTATGTAATGTATTATTGCATACATTTTATCCCCTGAGCAAAGCAAACCTTATTGAGATTACTACTAAAGTTAAAATGAGCTACTTTGCAATTTTAATGAGCACTGAAGGATTTCGTGAGTTGATTTCACAGTAAATACTAGTTAGAGTGTTAGGGCAAATCTCATTTAACAAGTAGATTTAACAAACAAAATTTCCATTTGAAGTTTGTTGTTTTGTTGTAAGGCTCGGATAACTTTTGCGAAAACCAGGCGGTCTCAGTTCCATTAGAAGCCTGAATAAAAAATTCTTCCAACGGTGATCTATCCGGTATCCGCTTTAATATACTATCCTAAACAAATTTTCAATTTCGTTCTGTTTTTTTTTTATTTTTTATGATTTAATATAATGGTTTCAAGTTCTGAGTTATTTTCGTAGTCGAGTTATTAGTATCCAATTTCATGGTAATTTTTTTAAATGTTTAATTGAAATTTGGAAAATTATTCCATGTTCATTTGCTCTTCAACAAATAAACCTCGAAATATGGTATTAAAACATATACAAACAATGTATTTCTCTAAATAACCACCCTTCTTAATGATTATATTAGATTAAATTGAATGAAAATGGTGCATTCTAACAAGATTAAAAAAGATTTTTTCGTAAAAACAATCTATCCACCATGCCATTATAATACTGAATCATCTCATAATAAATAATGATGAAATTAAAACACATTAAATATCGCAAGTACGCAGTCAGTCTGATGGGCTAAAATACTATTTAAAAAATAAATAACAGGTTTTTAATTTTTAAATATAAATATAAAATTAGTACCTCATTATTTTACAAAATAGATTGTTTTTAGTTAATGATGGCCAAACTTCTATGATGTCGTATGGAAATACTACAATTATTATTAGTTCTTAGTTTGTTTCGGGATGACTCGAAATAATATTTTGAGCTTATCAACTAAAGTTGTTAAATACATGATGTTAATTATTATAGATCAAATTTCTTGTAATACCTTACTTATAAGTATACAAAGGATTAAACCTTAAAGAATATATGTTTGAAGGTAAAGCTAGACAAGTTAATGGAGAAACTTGTGGGTGGAGCTCGGACAAGCAAAATATTCTCCAGGAGAGGAAATCGTCGCCCCTCTACATAACCAGATTGCTCTCTTTTCAGACAGCCACAATGTTAAATTTTTGTTTAATTCATTTCAAACAATTGAAAAACAAACAACTAAATAATATAAATTTGTTGTTTAATCAACAAATAACCAACCACTCCTGGCAATTGGAGATTTTACATTTTAAGTTATTGAAAAATCGAATTAAATTCCAATTAGTTTTAATTTATGAAATGTTTAACCGTTACAATTGCTTAATTGCTCTTGGCCTTTTCTAACCATTTCTTACAATCGTCATGGTCTTGTTCTGCCACCATTCAGTTCTTGACTCCCTGAATATTTTCGGCATCACGCTTGTACGATCTTCTCAATTTTGGTCTCTCTTTCCTCCTGGTTCCATAAATTGGCTGGCTTATCACCATTTCTTTATTCGCCCTACGCTGTAATGTATCAGCTTCTTTGCTTTGACAACATCAGGTTCTCCAAGGGTGTTGTGTCGCTCCGAGTCAGTTAGCCTTTTCTCTTCATCTCCAACTTTTCTACATCTAAAAAGTCGGCGGAGAATTTTTCTTCGGAAGTTCTGGAGCTCTTTTTCAGTAGCCTTTGATTTTTTTTCCCGTGCATAAAGAAGCACATGGCGTATCAAAGTTTTGTAGTGCTGTAGCTTGGTCTTCCTGGAGAGTATATACCTGTTCTTCTGTTTTCTCAGACGAAAATAGTATCGTTTGGCTGTGGTAATCCTCCTAATATCAAAACTCAGGGGAATATATTTATAGATCCTAAAGAACCTTAAATACACATACAAACACGAAATTTTTATTTTTAAATTATAATACGGTATATTTTTTTTTACTTAATTTTTGACCATGATTCTGTCTTAAAATAAAAGAAATAGATCCCAAAATAAGAATAAATAAATAAATATCAAAAAAATGAACAACAAAAGTGGTAGGAAGGTTATTTCTAGAAGTCAACACGTGACTTTGAGGAATAAAGTACTTTTTTCCTTCTACTTAGGGTATGCGTACTGAGCGAGTCTTTCTTAACTTGTTAAGCTGAAAATAGTTGTATAGTCATTGAATATTGTATAGTGCGTTATGATAATTTGATAAAATTAATATACAATAAATATATTATACTATATAAATATATATTTGCTATATTAACTAAATTGTTTTAAGCCATTAGGGGAAGTTAAATATTATCATAGATGCAAATTCCTTTATATCGGTAGCCCTTTTGAAGGTTAGAACATGAGGATACCGCTGCTTTAATAATCGACAATTTAATAAAGCCGTGATTCTAAGAGGCAGGAAATCCTTGGAAATTGAACGCACTCCCTTTCACGAGATCTGTAATTAATATGGGTATTAAATTATGCAGTTCGATATTTGAAACAGCTCGTTCTATCTATAGGCCTAACAGCAGCACAGAAGCAGAATTTAATCAGAGATATAGTTTAATTACGACACATTATTTAATAAAATAATCTTTATTTAAGATAATTTGAATCAGGAGTGATTAAGAAAAAGATAAAAATAATTCTTTTGACATCTAAATGTACAAATAGTTCATGAATGTGAAGAAATCTAGCAACAATAACAATAGATATATTGGAAATATTTATGCACAGATTTCATACTTAATTTTAAAATCAAAAAGTAATATATAAGAGTAGAATTAATTTCATATTTATTTGCTTGAGACTGAATATGCTTTATTCTGTTTAAAGATGAAAGGATTGCTGAGGTAACTCTCAATCATATATATTATTCATTTTTTTTTCCATTTTTGGGATCTATTTTTAAAATTTAATATAAGTAAACCTCAATGGTTCCTATTCATCCCTCTTCTTTCTATCCGCTGGTGTTCCTCAGGGTAGTATCTTCGGTCCCATCCTCTACACAATCTATACAGCAGACATCCCAACCAATCCTAACACTATTCTCACCACATATGCCGATGACACATGTGTGCTCGCTGTTAATAATAACCCTTTAATTGCATCCCAAACTCTTCAATCCCATATCACAGTACTTTTACCAGAATAATCAGGAACTATTTGGGAAGCAAGGTTACCAAGTAGCAGTTTTGTCAGATGTAGCTCCTATGACTCTCAGCAGCTATATATTTCGCTTCAATAGTCCGTAACAGAAAATATTAAAATATTTTAGAATGATTTTATTAGTAAAATAAAATAAGAAGTATTGTCATTTTCTAAAATCAATACAATAGAAATGTGTAAACACTGAAATGAATATCTTTTATTAGAAATAATCTAGCCAAAATCGATTAAAAATTAATTTATTAAAGTATTGTCTTTTTAGTTTAGTTATATAGAAAATTGTTTTAATGATTATATTATTTTTGTTAATAAAAATTTGAAACTTCAATTTATAACAAGGTAGGTTATTCGTATATTTTCAACACAATATTATGAAATTTTTATTATGTTATAATATATATTATGAAATATCTAAATTAAATAACTAAATGAATATTGGGCCGAATATATAATATATATCGAATATAGTTTATTCTACGAGTTATACCAAATTTAATTTGGTTATATCTGTTTAATTAATTCAGAATACACCAGAATACATTATTGCACATACAAATATATATATCTATGGCTTGGGAACAAGGAGCACTAAGAGAGAGTAGATATAAGAAAGGCAAAAGCAGGGCAGACAGCTATTGAGACGGCTCGGATAAACAATTCTCTTCACGGACCATTACCCTTCATCCTCGCCCGATTACGTCCTAGATCAGAATATTATCTCCTCAGCTAGTGGCAAAGGAGCCCTGGCCATTTGTATCAATCTTATCCAAACATTAGCTGTATCCATCCATGTATGCTAGAGAAAATAAAAATTTACACAGCAACTTGACAGTGCTTGATTACATTGGTCTAATAAAAGAAATGTGGAAATTTGATTGGAAGTTCTGTTTTATAGTTTGCTGAAACCTTTTATTTATTTATTGACATTTACAACTGTATATAAAATACAACAAGCAAATTTGAAGTAAAATCATAATGATATGATACAGCATGTAGAGAAACTACCCGGTAGTAGAAAACTAAAAAATTTTACAATATAAGGTCACGAGGCCATCTTCTTTTCAGGCGCCTTGGAGGATTGCCAGGAATGAAAGAGGAAGCAAGGTTAGAAACTAGTGGGTTTGGGTCGTTAGGGAATTTATAATGGAAGGAATGATATCGGGTTCGGGCTAGATCGGTTACATAAGGAACATTTAGGTCTTTATGGATACTGAAACCTTAAATTTTAACAGTAGAAATTTGTGTTTTGTAGATATTGTGTTGAATATCTAGAACTCTACTAATACTTCGACAACAAAAATTCAAAAATAAAACCAAAATTAAATTATACTATGTATAATAATATAATAGATAATGAAAAGATTTCCTATACATTAATGTTATCTGAAATGATATAAAAGCACTGGAAAATGAAAAAATATAAATGTTTAAGCTGTCTCATACAAAAATATAGCTAATTTATGAAGACCTAGCAGTAACACTAAAGAAAAATACAAAAAAAGCTGTAATCTAGCTGAGGGTAATCATATTTTGCTATTTTTGAATGGTATCTAAAACAAAGTGTGTATCAGTTACAGTACAGCCTTAGTCAGCTGTTAGTTCAATGTCAGGTGATCGAGTAGATCTTTGAGTAACAAGCAAGTTGGTCATTTCTGTCTCCCTTTTCTCTTTTTCAGTTTTTGAGCTCACAAACGTTTAACTTATCAACACAAATATAGTGGTACCTTTATGACAGAAAACTCTAACAAATCAGATCAAATGCTCTTCCCACTCATTTCAGATAAGCAGAACATGGATTCCGATTTCATACCCCCAAAACTCTACCCCATACTTTTATGTAAATTTTAAATTTACATTTATTAGAAATTTATTAAATTTCTTTAAATTTAAACAAAATTAATAAAACTCACCAAAGAAGATTATACGAATTGTCCAATTAACAAAAAATCGGATGTACAAAATTTCAGTTTATCCAAATCTCATAAACGCTTTAGACACAGTTACAACTAATAGTAATAAACATATCCAATATCATGCAGAAATAAACAGTCTACCAGGTGAAAGGGATAATTTAGGGTCTGGAAAAAACGAATCTCACTGGTCTATCTCAAACGAAGTTTCATTTTTAGTAACGATGTAAGTATTTAAAGTTGAAAGTAACAAATGAATTTTATGAAAAATTACCATATTGATGCATTTGAACAAATATTGGAAATATACTAACGTATTTTACATTTTAACTGCTATACTTCAAAGAAAGATTCCAAAGTCATTTTCTTTTCGGATGCCCCCGATATTTGGGAGCCCTAGAGAAACTAGATTAATACACGTTTAAGACGTTTACTCAGAAGACATTTATTTATTTGATAGTGAATTTCCACCAACAGGCGAATAAGCTATGAATGATAACAAAAATATTCAATTTACAATCAATTGGGGTATCATCAATGGATCGATTCTCCAAAGAATATATTATTGGAATATAAATCACATCGTATTTAATAGATGTATACATTTGTAAATATCAATTAAATATATCATACAAATAAAAAGATTAATAATATGTCAGGACAATTAAACAATATAATGATTTAATTTTTTTTTTATTCCAATAGATTTTCTTTATTTTAAGCAGAAAAGTTTTCATCTCTCCAAAAATCACGATTTCCTTTTCCTCCGAAGAAGTGTAAATAATAATAAAATTGCATTATATTTTTTTAAAAAATGATTATTTTCACTATTTAAAAAATATTAAAGTGTGACCTGATTTGGAAAAAAATATTTAGAACATTGTGTCACTCATAATGATTCCTCAGGAATCTAATTTCAATTCTAATTTATCCGTAAGTGAAATCAGTGAAATCCCTGGATAAATTTTCATATAAATGTATTTAATTTTCATATAAATGTACTTATATTTAATAATTGACTAATTTATTTAGTCGGTGTCCGTTTATAAATATTAATGGTTCATTCACGCGTTGGCTTATATTAACCACAACGTTCACCGGTCTGTTATTATACAGCAAATAATACAGGGTGAGTGTGTAGTGCTCACACAAAGGGTTGTGAAGTTGTGCAGCCTATCAATGGGTAAACTGCTCCCAAGAGTGATGAAGCGAAGTATCCCATTGTGGAAGTTTTGAGCCTTACTCAACGTCAATACGGAAATGTACCGGAATAAACGTGTACCCCAGGGGTAGTATACCCCAACAAGGAAACGTGACAGGCCTGTGTAATATGACCGAAACAGCTTGTGCTAAAGGAACTACTTCATCTTATTAAGCCTGAAACTCAATCTATCTCTATAGCGATTTAACAGCACAGCAAAGCGCTTTGTTTTGATTTAAGGAGAAAATATATCATGCAAATCCACACACGGTGCATAACATTTAAGGGATTAAATATTTGTTTTTGGAATCACAAGTTACAATACAATTGTTACAAAAATTAAAAAAAAGAATAAAGTTTTTTGATCTACCTAATCATAGAAATTGTCCATCTCTACAAGAATTTAAAAAGCAACATTGAAGAGCAAAGCTGAAACAGTTGCTCATGTTCCAATTTTTTAACCGATTAAAATGTTTATTTATTTATTTATTGATATTTACAACTGTATAAAAAAAATACAACAAGTAAATTTGATCATAATGACATAATGATATGATACAGGATGTAGAGAAACTACCCAGTAGTAGAACTCTAAAAACAGTTTACAATA
>NW_027106138.1:51405-63096 GCF_000696795.3 Halyomorpha halys | reverse complement strand
TGTTTATTATTATTCATTTTACTAGTTCTATAAGTGTTGTCATTTATACTTGTTCTTACTGATTCTGTGAGTTTTTCTATAGCTTCGTCGATGTCTTGTTTTGTCTTTAGTTGAATATTCAAGTCTAGTTTTTGTTCCAAGTCGTATCCAAATCCGTCGAATAAAATGTGAAATTCAAATAAAATCACTTTATGATTAATGTCTAGTTTTTTTCTAGTATAATAGTGAAAGAAAAAAATTCACTAAAACTAATAAACGTTTAAGTTATTTTTTTGTAATTTCAAGGCTATGGAAAAGACTTAATAGACAATACAGGCAGATAGGATGTGAAACAGTGCAGCGTAACTGATTGCGTTTGATTCTTATAGATTATTGAACGAAATTTTATTTATTATATAATTTTAAATTTATTATAGTCCCTATAAAATTAATATCCTAGTTAATACTTATAAATTTTCTTCCTAATTAAGTGCATGAAACGTTTAAATTAGGTACGAATCGGTAATCATTAATTTGAGAAATTCCAGGTCCGGTCGGGTTTAAAACAAGGTATTCTTTATCACCTATCTTATTTAATCTAGCACTAGAATACGTCATTAAAAGTGTGATGAATACCGAAAAGGGTTTAACTCTGGGTGGTAAAATACCAGTGCTTGGGTATGCAGATGGTTTGCTATTATTGGGTGAGGACAAAGAACCTATAGAACTAAATACAATCACGTTAACAAACTCCAGTAAGGAACAAGGTCTTGAAATAAATACGGATAAAACAAAATACATGGTTAGCAGTAGAAACGCGAGCAATTTCGGTGATATAGATATAGGAGGAAATACGTTTGAACAGGAAAATAGGTTTAAATATTTAGGTTCTAAGGTAACTAGAAAAAACGAAATTGATGAGGAAATAAAAGCTTGGCAGAAGGCGAGAAATGCTTATAATTGATTCTCTCCTGCAAAGGATTAAGTAAGCCCGTTTTTAAATATTTTAACCTTGCACAAAGCCTCACTTCATGAGTTACAGCCTAGTAAGGAATATGACGACTTCTTGCATTATACTTTTAATATTAAACGAAAAAAACTATTAGGAAAAAAGAGAAAAACGCTAAAGACACAAGTGAAAATATTATAACTGAAGGTAAATGAGTCCTTGACCATCTTGCAGAATAATATTTGTTAGAAAAAATCAGCAATGGAATCTTGACCGTGACTTAGATTACACGTAAAACAGGAGGGACTCATGCCTTTAATGGTCTTAGCTGCAAAACATTAGGGAGATAAATCAAATATATAATATTGTGAAAAATAAATTTTATGTTATTATTTTATTTTTCTGTTCATTTGGCACCAACTAATCACATAATCAAGCATAGGAGATAAATATGTCTTTGATGGGAGGAGAGAAGAAGGGAGGGTGGTTAAGCGTTACAAACCTTTGAAATCTAAATACAAACAATTCTTTGTTCTGACGGAGGATTTAAATAAACTGTGGGAGAGAGGTTTATTCCTGAGTATAAATTAATTAAATCTATCATATTTAATCAAACCAAGATTATATTCTTCAAATGACAAATTAAAACACTACAAAGCATACTATTTAAAAGACAGTTAGGTTTTTAGATAAAAAAGACTAATTAAGAAATATCCAATATTGAAAATTAAAACTCGGTTAAGTGGGCAAGTGAGGGAGACAACAATTTTCAGATCCTTAATTGTTCAATTTTTTTTTTTTGGGGGGGGGGTTTGTATATCAACGAAAGCAAGTCCGAAACATTTGGACCTTGAAGGCCAAAAATATGAGAAGAGCCACCGCCCAGAAGGAAGACAGAAGTACACCCCGTTCCGTGATTTAAGCAGTGAATATAATGGAGTATATAGTTTTACTGGTAGTACTGTGTCGTCACACACTTACTGCGTCCATTAAAGATCAAATGACTGCAAACACCGGTAATGCACCAAAGGCTAGGGAGGTGGAAAAATAAATATTATCTACTTACGTTAGGAATTACAAATGTTACGAAAAAATCAATAAGACTCGTCTTACGATGATCAATATAATTCTTGGCACATAGATTTTCCTTTTCAGAGAACCCTTTAGCCTAGAGTTCAACTTTTCATGTACTCGCTTAACCTATGGTACTTTGTAAGCCAAAAAAAAAAATTACGTAATCTGAAAAAAAATCAAGCCCCATTCTAGAAACATCATAAAACAAGAATTCTTGACGTCAGAAAAAAAAAAAAAAGGTATCCTATACATGATGGTTGTAAAGAGGTGTATTTAGAATGATGAGCTGGTATTTTGTTTAGTTTACTTACTTTTGAGAACCTATTGTCAATTATTTCGTACTTAGTATCACAGCTTGAGTGTACATAATAATTATTTAACCCAGAACTGAAACTCCTTTTTTTATTTAAAAAAAAATACGTTTAATAAATATTAATTAATCCTTAGTAATAGCTATTTTAAAAATTAAATAAAATTATACTTCATTTGTAATAAAAGTTAAAACAAAATATGTTAATTTATTAAACTTTTAATTAAATCAATAAAATGAATATAAAATGTTAATAAAATACCTCTAATTCTATAAACGAAATCAGTACAAAATGAACCCGAGAGATCAACGCATAGGATTAGAACAGTCGTTACGTCATCTTTTTACTTTTAATGAATGGGCATATAGAATAATTTGATCGTTCCTCGATTTTTCCGTTAGTTTACTGATTATTTTTCAGCAATGAAAGGTCAATAGTTGTAATATGATTCATTGGTAGCTTCCAATTTCAGATATGAGTACATTTTTATATGATTTTGAATTAGGAATGTGGCAAGTTCAAGTTTGTAATTAAATCTTCTAGATTATTGCCATTTTGATCCAACGAAGTTTGAAATAATACCAATGCCCTTGGATAAATAAAATAAAACCGATGTCGTTGGATAATTTTCACATCAGACCACCACTCATTAAAGGAGAGGATGTGTAATATTTAAAAAAAAATGTTTTGTTCTAATTCCACAGAACGCAATTATGTGAAAATTTTATAGAACCTTCCTCATTAAATGCATTGTTGGTATAAAAAGTTTGTAAAAGGAGAGGTAAAATTACTCATTGTTTCCGGTAGAGAGCGAATAGTATTAAAGCCATAAAATAAAATAAAAATAAATAGATAATAATAAAGATGTCCTTATTTACTTCTAAAAATAAGTTAAAAAATAGAAAAGAAATACTTGATTTAATTTTTTTTTTTTTACTTTTTTAGTTGTCAAATGCAACTTCTATTGTTTTCTTGAACGTTTTATGCTTTGGTGACGTATGAATATATACTTAACTTGATATCTTTCCAATCATATTGTGTTTTTTTTTCTTCAGTTTGTGCTAAGATTTTAATAATCAGTTTGATTATTCTTTTATACAACATTTATCACACATTCCATGACTAGAACTATGATACAATAAAAAAAAAGAAACAATTATTGTTCACTATGATTTAATTTCACCTAACAATTATATGAAATATTTATATTCAACGATAAGCTTTATGACAAATTCCCTTCCTTCCATGACTTGAATGGGATATGTAAAATTCCAGAGGAGGAACCTGTAAGCCCGTTGGCATACATAATGTGTTCCATATTGCTCCCAGCCTTGTTGTACCTCACGGTTCAACTGCTTTCATTTAGATAAACACGATATTACCTTGTTACCTTATGTAACGCTTCAGGACTTGTTACCCTACCACCTGTCAACAACAACCTGAGGTTTGGCGGTAAGCAGGGGTGAAGCCCATCACTTACCATATAGGGTACCAACTAAGGAGAATCAATAAACGATACAAATGTTCCAACTAAAATTTAATTAGAAAAATAATAAACATTAAAAAATCCAAACTGTATTATAATATGTAGTATACTCATGAAAAATGTAATGCAAGTAATATAACTTATGTAATGTAATTACAAATTAATTAATTACTTTTGTGTTCGAAAGTACTCAAATTGTGAAAATAAAACAAAAACCTATTATTGTATTGACGATTCGGTTAATACCACGATCTTATTTTATTTTTTTCTAAAGTTTTAAGGAATTTGGAAATAAAATGTATTTATGTAGTAGATTTTATTTATGGTAGGAAATCTCTCCCAGATCTTTTCCAGTCCACTTATTCTGCAATTTCCAATGGGTTAATTTCAATGAAGGCTTTTTATAGAAAACATAATATTAAAAAGATTTTATAGGGGTTATTTTTCCAATCCAACGCGTCCTAAAGGTGTTTATTCCACAAAATATTTTTTACAGTTTTAAGGAATTCGGGACAAAAGGTAAAACGTAAGGGGCAAGTCGTTTGAGAATTCAATTTCTCATGAAAATTCCTCATAATATTTCGAATTATGTACTTTCCCTGTCAATTCTGTTTAGCCTTGTAGACTTTTCATTTTCTTTCAGAATGTTCTAAAATTCTATAATATTTATAATTCTTTATTATTATTATTATTTATTACCAACAAATAATTTTATTATGTATTTTATACGAAAATCTACACCAAGATTTGGGTAAATATTATTTTCACTGAATTTATATCTAAATTGGTAACCAAATTGTCATAGAAACAATGTTTTTTTTATTATTGGGTTATTAATAAATAAATATTGGATCCGTGACAATTCAATTTTTATTTAACAGTAATTTTAGGGCAACTAATTTTTGTCCTCATCGGTTAAAGACCAAAATATTTTCGGCAAAAAAAGACCAACTGCTCATTTTTCAACTATTTAAAAAATAAAATATAAATCTAAGATGGAGTGTAACAGGCAGATATGTGTTGGTTGTAGAATCACAAAAAGATATACATATAATAATTGATGTATTGATGTTTATGATCGAAATCATTTATTTTTATTTGCTAATAAAGGTTTCTTAATCATAAGCTTTATTTTAAAAAAAATAGGATAATCATTAGTATGTAATAAAATACTGAAAAATGTGACATTCAATAAATGTTTGTGACGATTTTTCAATTCTGTCGCCTTAAAAAAAATAATATAAACAAATTCTGTAATTTTAATCTTTATCTTTATAAGTTGAACAGTCAATATTCTTTACCTTTATTAATTTAAATAGTAGTGAAGAACAATAATATAAAAAAATAAAATAAAAGTTTCTATACCAAAAAATATTCTTTTCTCACTTGTAATACAGAATTTGCTTATATTATTTTTTTTAAGGAGATAGATTTGAAAAATCGGCACAAACGACATTTATTGAATGTCACATTTTTCATTATTTTATTACACAGATTAATACGATTATTTCGGTACACAAAGGAACTCAGATTGGATAGAAGTTAGAGTAATGAACGATCAATATTGAGATGTACATAGTAAATTATATCTTGACATCAAATTAGTGGACTTAGTCAGGTCACAGATTGACTTCCGGGATTTACTCGATCCGTCAAGTAATGAGAATCTGACACTAGTGAGGTGTCATATCAGGCACTTATGGGCTGTCCCTCATCTCTGGAGCTGGGGATTAGCTTCTTCCAAACATCCCATAAAACCACAAATAAAGCTTTTCTTACCTCCTTTAATTTATTAAACAGAGAATATGAGTATATATATATATATATATATATATATATATATTTATAAGATGCCCTTCCTTTGCAGCATGGTATTGTAGGGGTTGGCTCAAATAAGGCCATTTTAATAGTGTCTTAAGATTAGGGATTAGTGTAATTTAGTTTTAACAAAAATAATACTCACAACGATGGTGGTGACGATGTATGTCCTATTTCTTTCGATGTCAGATGGCTGCTTGATTCTGATATATTTGGCTGCGACTGGTTGGAATCCCGATTCATCTGTCCACTCGGCCACCTGAAATTTAAAAAAAAATGAATTTTATGTTTTAAGCAATAAAATTATGAAAAAAAAGGTAAAATTGTAAAATTCTGAATGAAAAAGCATTTTGAAGACTGCCCTAGTGTATATTCAAACAGTTCTCTCAGTTTATTTTACTTTATTATTTCCAGTGTTTCAGTCCACCTAAATTTTGTAGGCCAAGGGGGAAGTTAGAACGTAATTATTAGAGATAGAAATAGTATGGATGCAGCAGATTTTCCGTTGTAGGATGGGATTACTAAATTTAAGTGTGACACCGTGGACACAAGTTAGTATGGAAACTGTCCGGTCTGTAACTCCAAGGAAAATGAAGATACCTTTCACTTCATGGGAAATTGTCCTATGAACAGTAAAATAAGAATAAAATATATTGGGCTGCGGACCTGCTCTCTAGAGCAGTTGTTCACAATATTAAAAGGCTATAATTGGAGAGCTCTTAGTAATTATGTACGACGGATTACTCAGGAAAGAGCTCAATCGCTTCGTATGAGGGATAAAAGTCAAACCACATTTTGTTACCATTGATGTGTTTCGTAAAATATAAATACTATTTTGTTATTTTAATCTATTGACTCATTAAAATCATTGATTTTAGAGTACATAACATATTTTTTTAAGAGTTTTTATTTAAGTATTTTTAGTCCAAATCCCACTCAGACTTCAATAGACGGATGGTTTTTCCATTTTTTATGGAATGGTATTTTAATACATGTATGTATGGTACATATATGTATGTACATGCATAGGATGGTATTTTAATTGTTTTATGGATACAAGTTTTATATATTTTTTTTAAACAAATTTTTGAATTGAATTGATTTAAGAGAGAATATTCTTGCAATTGCATGTTCTGTTTCTTGGCTCAGAATTTCGCCAAAACTCGAAAGAAAATCGATTCATAGAAGAAACTATTCGAAACATTAATTTTATGTTGCATGTTTAGTGCTTTTACTAAATTTCACTTTTATTTGTTTAATTTAATTTTATTTTGTTTTTCATTATTTAAATTATAGTTTATATGTATTACCAAATACATTTATAAAATTGAAAGACATTTATAAAAGAAGATTTAGTTGTATTGTATTTTGTTACATTAACTGTAAGTCAACCCTGTAGGTTTGGTAACCCTTCTGGGGCACAGCCAGATTCTATAAAGTTGGGACTATAAAAAAAAGGCGGTTGAATATGATCTTGAACAGATCACCTCCTTGCACAACCGTCATGGAAGAAAAAGTATTTCCATACAAAATACTGAAGCTTTCAAGGTTTCAGTGGTACAGTGTTTTTTTGTAATTTAAAATGATTAATTTATTGTGTAGACATTAATTTAAATCAAAATTTTTCGAAAATTATAATATGTTTGTAAATATTAATAAGTTAATGTGAAAAAACTAGCAATGAAAAAGAATATTACAATGGAAGGAATTTTTCCTCTTTTATTTCAGCCATCATTTGTGTGAAAAAAAAGAGGGGATGTGGAGGAGGAAAATTTATTGATGAAATAACCCCAAGGCTTCAAAACTACAACGAAATTTTCAGCCACTATTATTTCTAGAAAGAAAGATAGTTATATTCAAAACCATAAGGAAAACTTTTTTAAACAAAATTAGATTATTTCCTCTTGGCAAATGGAAATAAAAGAAGTTTTAAAATTATTATTATTCTTTTTAATAAAAAGGGTTGGAAGTAAGGTCTAATGCTTTCGTATGCAGGGAGGATCTAAATGGTTGTATAATAAATATTAAAGAAAGAATATCAGGTGCGGAACTACAGTTCATCCTGCAGTCCCGTTTGTAGTCCCTGCCTCTACATTACATTGTAATGGTCCACAATCGATGTGTCTGGGACAGGTATATTTCCTTTATTAATATTCATTGCATTTATGAATTATGTAAAATTAGCCGGACTGAGCATGTATGATCAATAGGAAACTTTTGATTAATATTATTACAGAATAATAACGTTATTATTTGTTTCAAATTATTTAAAGCAAATAATATCTACTAGTCCACATAAACATATAAATAATACGTAAGTATATACGGTATGAGGCAGTTACTGGAGCGTATCTGATTCTACTCTATTAGAGAATTCAAGAGAAAAACTGGTTTCATTTTTTTTAGAAACGTGTCAGCACGTGCTCTGTTCCTGCTTTTTCAATTAAATATCCGAGAAATATTAATTTTTAATTTTTTTCTGCTTCTTTTTTAATAACTTTCTTAAATTTTAATAAAATACTAATGAATTCTTTGAAAAGTGTTTTCTGCGACAGATATTTAAATTGTCTTAACAAAGAAATTAAAATGTTTAATTTTCATAAATTTCTGGAAATTAATTTTTAATTATGCTTTTTGAACGATAAAAAAAAAATGGTGTGGTCCACGCATTACATATTGTTTGGGGAAATTGTCCCCCTCACATTTGAATAAAACTCAGGATGAGTGTGAAAATGCTGCCTTCTGGTGGGAGAAGAAAGAAGTAGGCTAAGTGCCCCTTGAGAGTGAAGAAGTAACCACAGACAAGTGAACACAGGCTATCCAGGACAATTTGCAATCAACTATTCCTCAGGATGAGTGAATAGGTTAACCAAGACCGCCAGGCAGGGCGAAACCAGGATGAAGGAACTAAAGAACACAGCAGAAGAAATAGTCGTCGAAATTGTAATCAATCAAAATTAATATCTAACACAATAATACAAATTGTAATAATCTTTGGAAAACTATATCTATTGTCATTAATCATCCAAAATAGAGGCATTTTATTTTGTTTATCATAGTGATAATTTATAAATACAGTCCACTTCTTAATTTAAACCAGCCATACCAGGATATCAAAAATTAATTTAGGTAGTATCCCCCAACTTTTACTCCAGAGAATACCTAAATTAAACACATATCTTACTATCCTGGAAGGCGTAAATATTAAACATTTAATTTTTACTTTTCTCCTGCTATAAACATTCGAACTTTAGTGTATCTCGAGGTGAGAATAACAAATATCAACTTTGTACCTGCCAAGAATACTATAATTTAATAAAATATAACAAAGCGGTGTACATAACTGTAATCGCGAAAGATCGGATACGCTCGGCTGTCACCGAATTTCTAGTCCAAATTTCTATCTCTATTTCTGAATTTTTGTTCTTTAGTTCCTTACCAAATTCTTTTCTAGTTCCTATTTATGCATTATGTGTTGCTGCATTATTAATTATTTATAAAAACTAAGGTAAAGTAGTTTATAGGAAAAACGTTTCTGAAAATTCGGCATTTAAGCTTTGTGAAACTATTTCAATGAGGATTAAGCCTAGCTGATGTTGAAGATTAATTGATTGTAGATTGATGTGCCGAGTTTAATATAAATCGTTACAGACGTTTTTGAGAAAACAGAAAAAAAAAAAAATGTGGAAAATAGTTTACATACAGTCGCACTTCAGGCCAATCGATTTTATTGTTAAAGATGCTGTAACATCCAGATAAAACCCTTAAATTGCGTATTTAAGATTAGTATAATTTTAAATACGCAATTTAAATTACATTAGACTTTACATTTGTGAGGTAGGCTGCTTACAGACGCAGAGATTTTCGGTAGGAATTCACATTTTGAGTATTTCCATCGAAAATAAAAATACGAAGTTTTGTACGATTGCAATACTCCTTATTACATATGCAATAGATCAGTGAAAGTGAAAAATCATATTAAAATCGAAAAATGTTTATATAAAAATTAAACATTCGGAGCAATGAAGTTCAATGAGTAAGGCATTGCATTTTTGAGTCTAAGACATAAAAACACAATGCTTTGTGGTTTAAGTCCGGTTGTGGTAGATAATTATTTATTCTCTTATATCAGCCGTGGATAGACCCTGGTTCAGGCACACCCTCTGCGGAACAACAGCCTCTATAAAGTGGATACCGTTAATTGGAGTGGGGGATAGCCCTGGCATTAGAGCGTGATCCTGACCAAATTACCTTCTGCAATACCCTTGGTCAAGAAACAGTACCTCCTTGCCAAGTAATGAACCATCCGCCCCTTAGTTGTAGCGAACAGATCTTTTTTTTGCCAATGAACAGTCACTCAAATTAATTAAAGAAGAAACACCGTTGAACAAGAAACTATAATACTCGTACAGAACCCAAGACCAAGTCCCAAGTCATTTTGCAAAAATTCCATAACTTCGAGTATACCTCTTCCACTTATTCCCAAGTACCGCTAAGGGCAGAGTTGCAGTCCTAGTCCTCCTAGTTCCTTGCTTTGAGTCCCCAGCTACCTTCCATCCCTAGGGTGGTGTTTTTGTTGTCTCAAGTCGGAATGAGGTTCTTCTACGAGGACGTCTGCCTTCCGATCTAGCTTTCAAAAACTAGGTTTTCGGGTGTCATCCATTATACATAAGTGCCCAAACTATATCAAATACCATTCTATCAGGATGTCACATGGTATTCTTCAGAAGATTCTCATTTCAATCACTGTGAAACTGCATACTAATTTCTCAAGGATATTTATCTTTCTAGACATGGCATCTTAAACATTCTTTGTTTGGTTTCTTTGCTTGCTTCCTGCTTGTCTATGACTATTTTAGACACCTGATAGTAAAGTCTATTGTCATACATCATTCTTTTTATATCTTCCTGATCTATTTTACCATCTTTCCTTATAATCCATAATAGTTATAATCCTTATAATCCTTATAGTCCCTAAATACATGTTGGCATTGCTAGTTTTAGGTTCCACATTAACTCTTCCGGTGTACGTAAAATGTATATTGAAGTATACATTTTTATGGTTCCGAAACTTACTACTGCTGAGGATAATTGTTCAGTTATCTACTTAGCATACGTTGAGTGTGCTTAAAGTGTACATTAAACCAAATTGTAAAGTTCATATAAATATATAAAAATTCAAAATTTTATTAACATAAAACCTCAGGAATAAATATTATTATATTTTATAGTAACACAAAATATTTTATCTTATATTCATATTCGAAAAAATTAATGTGACTGAAAATTAAGAGAATCATATTTCCAAAAGCGTACAAAATAGTAAAAACAATGAAATAGAAAATAAAACACAATTGTTTATCGATTCATTTTCATTAGTTTTACAAATGAATCTGACCTTTGAAAAATGTTTTGAATAAACTTTAGTACGATTTTAGGTAGTTTTTGTTTGTTTGGGCTTTAGGGCGTAAAATCTCTAACAATAATTGTAAAACAATAATCAAAGCCTATTTTATGTTCCTAAATGATTGTTTTTATACCTTAGATATTTCATTTTTTGTCTATTTAATTATTACTTCGTTATTTTATTTAATTTTAGTTCTAAGATTCTGAACCCTTTAAATTTGAGATAGTTAATGTTTTGTTTAATGTGTATTTTTATGTGATATTGAAATGTGTTTAGTTTTAGGGTGTGAATCTTGTTAACCCTAAGGTTATTCCTTATTTTAAAGATTAATAACAATTTTATGTATTTTTGTCATCACTCAAATGCCTGGCTCCACTCCTAATCTACTTAAATCCGTAGCATAGAAATGGCATTCCTGGTAGATGTGGCTTACTGTCAGTGTGCCATTACAATATTGACATTTTGGTGGGGGTGACATATTGATCAAATATAAATGAGTTATATTTGTGTGTCCTATTTTGAGTCTTGCTATTGCGACTTCCTCTCTGCGATCGGTTTGACGGTTTAATGTCCATGATTTAAATATTTTTTATGGTTTTTGACCAAATTTAAGTAGTGTCAATGAATTTATAAGTAATAATTGAAAATGGTGTAACCTTATTCGGAT
>NW_027106138.1:44695-50632 GCF_000696795.3 Halyomorpha halys | reverse complement strand
TTGAGAGCAGTATTAAAAAAAATCAGAAGTGAGGGCTCGGCGAGCCCCCCCCTTGGTGCTGCTAGGGTTAAATATGTTTATTTATCTCAGGGTATATGTGTTCTAAATAACATTAGATATCTTCGTTTAGACAAGCATTAGCTTGGGAACTATATCCCTAAATAGAAAAAGGAAATCAGTTTTTGCTAGACAAAGACCATAATTCAAAATATTATTTGTATCAAAAGTAATGCCAAAATAAAATAATCATGAGAATAATGCTTTATATTTTTATGCAAATACACACAGAAGATTAATTGAGAATCTGCTTCTTTTTTTAAAGTAAAAAATCAAACAAACTAAACAAAACAAAAAAAATATGAAACTGCCTAAAACCACAGAGAAGGGAGGATTCCACAGGTAGGCTGAGCAGTGAATAAAACAGGACCGGTTATTACCCGGACCGATTTGGCAGCCAGGCAGCAATAAAATCAATCTGTCCTCTGCTCCTACAACCCACCCAAATACTTCTATCTAATTGATACATTTACTTGCCCATTCCCTTCTCTTCATCGTTCCACTTACTTTCTTCTCGGATACATTCCTTATATCTTCAATCAGCTGAACCGCACTAATACTTTCTAAAAAATGGCTCTAACAACTATCTTAACAAAAGTGGAAACACAAAGGAATTTGGAAAAGAAAACATCAGATTAGCTTAACGGAAGCATTCAGTAAAATATTTTTTTTATTTATATTTATAATTCAAACATTACATGTATATAAAAATGGTACTCATATACTATTAAAAAAATACTAGTAGTATGTATAATATGAATTAGTATTATAATTTTACTTTGGACATTATTGTATGAAATTTCTTGTTACTTCAGGTTTATTGAAATCAAAGATTTATTTCTTTTTTTTTTTTTTTAGGTTGACTTTACAGACTTTGTAGATCTTTGGCGCCCGAACCAGCCTTCTCTAAGTTCTTTCGCATTGTTTTCGATTTCTTTTATCCATCTGGTTTTTGGCCTCCCACATGGTCTCTCACTAACTATACTGACATTCATTGTTGTGTCTATATTTGAGGATTATATAAGAAATAAATAAGTGTGTTAGTTCAGGCAAAGAAGTTAAATAGTTGTTATGAAATTTTATGGATTATTAAAAATATGATATGAGTAAATGCTAGGATAATTAGTATATTTTAAATGCATAATGAGCGTTCTAGATTTTTTTACTTTAAATTTGAATGGATATCCTTTTACTTTAGCCGTTAGTCAACCCTACGGTAATGGTGGTCCCCCACACCCACACCAAGCCTCTATAAACTGAGAGTCCATAATTACGGAAAAAAATTGGTAGCCGAACGCGGTCATTAATAAATCACCTTGCTTAATAAACCGTTGTTCTAGAAATAGTACTTTCGTAAAAAGTATCAATTGTTGGTTTGGTTAGTTAATACAGAATTCATTTCGAAGTATGTGCGTCATTGGTTTCTTTCTCTGTTAAAGCTGTGATTGATTATAAGTATGATCCCTTCAGAACATCATGACATTTAGAAATTGTCATAAGTAGTAAAAAAATATTATTACAGGTACGTAAATGTTGGTTGGTTGTTTCTCCGTAAAACTGTCGGATTGGGGTTTTGGGATTAAGCTATTTTTTTCTTTCATATCTCTCAGAAATCAAAATAGTCTTTGGGTACGAAAGATGATTGCTTTGCTGGTAAAATATGGTGAGAGAAGAGTTGATGGTCCTGAAATGTTATTAGGTGAAGTTTGCTCTTTTAATTTTAAATTAAATTAAATCGGATGTAGATGCGAAATAAGTATTCAATCCCATCTATGGTAAATAATATTTATACGAACATTATGATTATGTAGATTTTTTATTCATCTTCATGGTTTTCCTAACAATATGCGTTTGAATACTTTATTCCCGCATATTTGGCCTAAAACTACTTCACGATATATACTATATGGGGCCGGTACCCTATGTCAAGAATAACCATAGAGAGAGAGAAACCTGGTGAGGTATATGGGACTTAGCGAGAGGGGAGGGGGAAGAGATAAAGATGTGGAGGGGTTAAGAACTGATTCAGCGGTGGACGGCAGCCAGGAGCCTTATCTCGTGACGCGGGATTTCTGTCCAGCTTAGCCTGCCACGCTGTATTAGGACAAGTCGGTTCCTTCTTCTCTTCCCCAAATGGAGTTCGGAGGATTACCTTGGATTGCAGAAATTACAAAATTTAGTTTCACATATCAGAGATAAGGATAGTGAAATCGAATTTTTGTGTATTAGCAAAATGAAAGAAAATATATCTTTTGGTTACAGATAAAAGTGATCAAGTAATGATTTTGTGAAGATGATTTTTACGCTCTTCCTATACCCTAATGAAATACACATTTCAGTATTGCAAATGGTTACGCACCCCTGACCATACCCGAGAAAAGGAAGGAAGAAAACTTATGACGAAAAGTAAATTCTTTGTAAATACCAAAAAAAAAACTAAATAAATAAACGCACAAATTTTATCTCATTTAAATCATAACAGAATTACACAAGTTGGACCTAACATGGGCCAAGGGCCGAATCAGGTTTCCGATTTCACCCTTAAGGTGAAATAGCAAGAGTGATAACTCCCAGTTATATCACAAAGGAGAATGCAATTGTAATGGTACTGGATTATTCTAGCCTCTCATTCATTGAGCAACCAAAAATCACTTGACAACATGTGTTCCATCAATTTAGGTATAGAGCTTTTTGATTGACTTTAATTACTTTACATGAAGAGATATAGTAAATTTAAAACAGGTCTCATAGTGTCCTCCAGCAACTTAACCTTCTCTCTAGATATAGACTCAGCAGGATATTGTTTTATTATTTTTTATTTCCTTACCTTCATAGACTTTTCATATATTCCCATATATTTACAATTTTCATTTTATTGCTCGAAGGCATAATGCTGCTTATGTTTAGGAGGTGGGGATCTGTCTAGAACTAGAGGAGAGGAGTGGCGGTAGATGAGAAAGTCTACGTGGGTGGTTTTCACGAATTTGAAATAAATTGAGCTAATGCATGTGTAACAGTTTCCTATGTTATATATCATAGAGTGCGTGACGCGAACTGTACTATCTTTTGGAGTGCAATTAATGCAGTCCGAAAATGAACTGAATATTTCCCAGGAATTGAAAGGAGGAAACGGGTGTGTCTTTCATTTACAATGGATACAACCATGCATTGAGAATATCGTCTGTATACGTCGGGAAATTAGATAAACACCATCTTTTCAAGCAAATGATAGGTCAAGTACACACACACACTCATTAGTGGACTGGTGGTGTCCCACAGAGCTCTATAGTAGGACGTCTTCTGTGGAACGTCATGTACGACGCAATCTTCAAATTGACAATGCCGAAGGGAGCCACAGTTGTGGGATATGCCGATGTCGTTGCAGTTGTAGTGACCGTGAAGTACTTGGAAGAAGTTACCCTCATCGCTAACCAGGCTGTTGCCTGTCCAAGGTTGCCTGTCTTCGGTAGGCCTACAACTTGCAGATCAATATCACAACGTTCACCTGCTAGAAATGGTGTACCCAGTGAAAGAAAGATCAGCAGAAGCAGTGTTAAGAGCCCTATGAACATGGTTCCAGTTTTACGGCTCATCAGACAGTGAAAGGGAGTTTGATAATGCAGGGATCAGGGAAGAAATCATTGTCTTGGTGGTAGAGTGGCACCTTAACATCTCCAGGACATCCAAAGACCAGAGGAGGGATTGAAAGGCTCTGCAGCACTCTCAGTGGTGGGTGTATCAGTTGGAAAAGGGGCTACAGCCGGATGAAGCGATGGAACGAGCAATCATACACTCGGTAACCGACTTTTCTCTATTCGAGACTGTTTTGGAGCTGCGGGACATCGTAGAGATTATTGAGATACAGTAATTGAGGAGAACAATATCACCGTTAATTTTATGGCACAGAGAAAGATGTGGGGAAAGTCACGAACATAATTGAGAAGGAAAAGCGCAGAAGAGTGGCACAACACAAGATCGGTGTGCGTGATTTGATGGGCTAGTTTAAAATCGCGAGGGTGGTGCACCGGAAAGTGGGAACTAATAGGGGGAAAGAGCTGCAGAGGTACGAAGTCCCATTCAGAGTGGTCACCATCAGAGAGCATAACGTTGTCACCACAGAAAGTGTAAAAGAACCAAGAAAGCGTAGAACGCGGTGTGGTATTAGTCTAGAGAGCCCTCACCTTCCTTCCGGATGGTAATATTGTAATTTTTTACTGTTTATTTTGAGGACTTAATAACAAGTTGTGATTGTAAATATGAATGAAAATGTAGATTCCCCTGGAATTATATATTTTTTCTTTTGCATACGTGTACATTGATAGCTGTTTTTTTTCATCATTGTTATTGTTTTTTGATTGTATTTGTATATATAACTTTTATTGTATTGTAATTTATTGGTATGTATTTTTTTTCTATTGTTCATAATTGAGTTTACAAGGATTGTTCATAAACTATTGGGGAAGAGATGTAACGCCTTTATCAATTCGATCAGCTGATTTGAATTTTTATATAGAGCCGAACTGGACTCAATAAAGATCAGTCTTTGAGTAACAAACGAGTTGGTCATTTCTAACTCCCCTTTCTCTTTTTTTTAGTTTTCGTGTTCTCAAACCTTTAACTTTTGCCATTATATATATATATATATTATATAATTTATTGCAAAAAGCTTTTCAGGTTAGTACCTACAGTATCAATCAATTTTATTCAGATTGTTACTTTATGATCATAAAGAATAATTTTTGGTAGTACGAGAATTCAAGTAATATTGTGTAGTACAATATTTTTTAAAGATGTGGTATGGAACTAAATTTAACTCCTATAAATAATTCAAATGATAAAATAGTATAGTAGACAATAAAGGGAAACCCATGGTAAACATTTTCAGAAAAATTATGCATTAAAAAAAATTACAATAATCATCAAGAACTGATTCCAATTAACGATGAAATTTCATAGCGAGATAAATGTCATTAAAGGGTAATGCCATAAACAGTGATTTCCTAATTAGAACTCTCTCGTTTATGGCTACTCCGCTGTTTTCCAGGAAATTAAAATAAAACGGAATATGATGTTTTTAATTCCCCTTTAGGCCATTAAATGGTCCCATTCATTCGTTTTATTTTAAGCATCAGTTCATGTTAAGTGCGTTATTAACCTCGTTATATATTTCACATTAAATAATGTCACATACCCATGGGTACTTTAATGATATTAAAATATATTAGAACCAAGAACGAACTTGTAGTTTTGAGAGTTGTTTCGTTTTGGATTTTTCCTGTAGCAAAGTAACCCTTATCGTAATTGGTCCTATTAGATGGAGGCCACTAATTAGATAGCTACTACTGTTTGAGTTTGGAGTTTCTCCCTCTTACTAACCCTAAACGGATCCATCTCGAGTAAATTAAGATTCAATATTTATGTTCCACTCTCTTGTTGACTTTTATTAAAAGGGTTAAACTTTTTACATCCCTGTAATTTTCAATACATAAATATTTTTTTAATATTTCTGAATCAGTATTTTTAGTCCAAAAACAAAACAAAACAAACAAAGCGAAAGTAACATGTTACAACTTTTGTTAATTTCTTCCGGGAATTTTTCATACCGGTTGAATTGCTCTACCGGACCATGGTTATAACATTTTTTTTCGATATTAAAAAACATCATTACCATACTTGCGGCACTCAATGATATTGGCTTTATTCACTATTTGAACCTATTTTTCATGTGATAGGGGCTTGAATGAGTTAAGGATTTCTTCTGGAATTATCCATTTGTTATAGACTATTATTCTAAAAAGCATTATTTCTACCAGTTGGTATAAATGATTTAATACCTCTTTTAGATCCTGATATTTCCTTCTTTGTTTTTAATATTATTTA
>NW_027106138.1:30982-44630 GCF_000696795.3 Halyomorpha halys | reverse complement strand
ATAATTATAAATATACATATATATTCAACTTCAGTAACAATATCATTATTATTATTATTAAGTCCATAATATGGGTGAACAAATATTAAACATCACTCTTTACTAAATATTGAACACACTCATCAGTCCTTAATTTTAAGTTAATGAAGATTGATGACAAAAACAAATTATTTTCATAGTTTTGGAAGGTTCTAAAGAGTTTCTCAGACAGTGGTCTGCATTTAACTTACACAAATCTCATCAAAATTGGAAATAAAATTGAGCAGATCTGACATTGGCATCTTATTTTTGTATTGTTGGTTTGAGATGTGCTTCTAGTATGTTGAGAAATGTGATTCAAATTCCACTCCTTCTCCATCAGTTGTTCCACCAACTTTTATCAATCGATACAATGAATTCATGCTATATCAGTAATTTTATCACTACATTTCAGTATAGGGGATGACTTAATACGCTATGAATTTGAATTTTATAACTTACAATATAATATTTTAGAGTAAAATTGTTATACAGTTGACTGAATGATATTCATGAAAAAAAAAAGGTTTGAATTTTTTTTCTAACCTCTTTATAAATAATTTTCTTATTTGTTTATTCAATTATATTTTTTACTATTATTGGGTTTCTAGACGCATTAAGGTTTTTTTGACACATTAAAATCATAAATTAGCAGCAGTAAAAAATAACTTTAAGGTAGTGGTAAACTATACTTCCATTTTTACATCTTGTTTCGTTAAAATAATCGTGACACTCTACAGAGCTAATGAGTTTACCCTCTTATAAAAAACTTTTTTCTTCACATTTATGTCAAAATGAGTTGCATTGTTGTACATAGTTGGTGGGCCTAACAACTAATGATATTGTTGGCTACTATTCTACTATAAAATCTTTTGTAGTTTTATAAGAAACTATTTCGTCAAGATTTATCACAATTAATCGCATCCTTCTAAAGAGGTGATGACTTTATTCCACAAATAATTTGGAAGTAGATGTCTGTGACCACGATCCCCCAAAATTAAACAGGTCATTTCACAGTGATAATTCATCACCAAATATCTTAATTCCATAATAATATTACATTGTAAACGGATATTCGAATCAAATTTTAGTTACGATAAGACAGCAATGAATCTAAATAAAATTGTGTTTTACGGAATATATATCTTATAAATCTGAATACAGAGATGATGAGGTACTCCATATTAACCCTACACTTAGCCACTCTTGGTAATAATATGACTTACTGTATATTGTAGAAAGTCGACACTTAAATGGATCTCAACTTACACTATTAGTTAGTTAGATATTATTTTTTCACTGTTCATATGTGATCATTTAGTCCATTAGCAATAGCTGCGGCATGGTAATTAGTGTTAAAAGTTTCCATCAGAGTTATAACTGTTTGTTTAAGACAAGTAACATTTAAGAATATGTCAGCCATATTCTGGATGTTCTTAGTAACAACTTACTTGCATAAAATTACTCATAGAATTATATCGAGGTAGTATTAATGTCACTTTTTGCAGGTCAAATGTAAATTACTAGCTTCACTAAGAGAAGTTTTATGGTAAACGGGAACGGGAAGAGTAAAAAGTTGTTGGGGACGGGGAGAATGACTAAGAGCGGGAGCCACATCACTCGCGGGCAATACATCAGCCCCTATTTAGGAAAAAGCCCTCTCCATCATACGCCACTCCTCGGCCACACTTTAAACCGTTTCACCAGCCACCAAAAAATTACTATCTCAAGTCCCAAAGCGAGGGCTGTAGAAAACTGGCTATGAACAACTTGAATCACTTAACTGATTACAGTAACACATGTTCCCGACGAGTAAATTAAATGGATTGATTCAAGTAGTGAAACTCTTTTTTTCCAACTAGTTGATTTTACCATCAAACAGCTGAATTATTGAACGAGGCTGATCCGACTAATAAAGTTTAAAAATATCGAGTTTACTGTAAACTGTTTTCGGGGTTTTGAGTTTTATATGAAAATCAAGGCTCTAAAGTTAGAATTGTAATAAATTCATATGGTGTACAATGAATGTATTGTTGTACTTTGTGTTCTTAAAATAGAAGACAATTGTAATAACCGATGAATATTACAGAACGTATGACGTCTAGGTCATTTTTATGTTATTGCAATTTGGATTTAAAAAACAAATAACCAATTTTTAAAAATATAATTTGGTTTAGAATATTAGTATAGATGTTATGGAAAACTTGTGCATCATTTTTCCATTTTTTTGCAGTATTAGTATTGCTTTCCCTCTTAGATATTAGGAAACAAAGTTCTTTTTGACTATATCGGTCTGTGTGTCTGTTGCCAAATCATACAGCATAACACCTATTGCTGTTCACCAGATTCTGAAGAAATATTTAGAAATTGTGCGAGAAAAATATTTTCCTTAACATACATATTAGTTTCAGTTCCAAATGACTACCTGGCCGTTTCATCTAAAAATTGAAACGATTTAAGAATCAAGCACAGGTTCAATTAAAATGACTAACATAACAACTTGCCTAACAGTACAGTAACTACTAATTAAAATGGAACAAGCATAATGTTTTCGCACAAAATCATTATTCCTATCCACATGAACATTATTCATAATCTAACCAAGTGTTGGAGAAATATGAGAGTATAACCTTAAATAATTTATCCTAAACTATTTCTTTTGTAGTTTTCATTCAATTATTAAACTAACCACTCTTGAATACAATATAGGTGACACACGTAATGAATAAATTTTGTGATATGATATTTTTTTGAGAATAAATATCTGTTGGTCTATTGCAAGCTTCTTGCTACCTCAAGATGGTGGTTTCTTTCATAGCTGTGTCCACAAGAAAACGCCATTAAGCTCTTTCCAGTTTTAACAATGGAGGAATGTTTACGCCCGGAAAGTTCTGTCACATTCCGGATAAATTATTTTCAATAATCATTGTAATGAGGCCTATTTTCTTGTTGTATATTGTGAAATTATGGTGGTTTGAAAAAAAAAATCAAATATCGAAATAAAACCTTTTAACAGTGAAATCACCCCAGTTCAAATTAAATCAATTCTACTGTTCCAAAAAGTTAAAGCTTCTCGGCGATTTTAACAAATCTGACATTTTTTCACTCTACATTGGCAGGCGAGCATTCTACCACTGGACTACAAATTACTGAAGAACAAGTAAATAAATTATTTGAATCAACATACCTGGTGAGCCCCATCACCAAAATACTGACTCAAAATACAGACTATCCCTTTCCAAATAATCATATTTCCTCTGCCCTCTCTTAAAATGCATTGCCAAAATGTAGAAAACTGGCTACCTTCAATGCGTTTTTATCATGACTTCACCCCTACGAACCGTAGGGAAATGTCATGTTATAGTCTAAGATTTGGTCCTATTCCTCCCATCTAATTTTTGTTTCAAATGAAAGTCTCGTATTCTAATTCAGCATTACAATTTTATTTATATATTTATTGGGAAACAGGATTGAATTCGTAATATCGAGTTCTTTGACTTGGCCGAGTTTTCGGGTAACAATAAACACACCATCACATTGACTCAATAATGAGGTAGGTCTGAGTTAATAAGTCACAAATGACTGATAAATTCTCTGGAAGTAGGGAAATTCGGAGATTTAAATTTTCTGAAAGTCATTAGTAATTTAGTCTTAAAGAAACTATAGTAAAATCTTTCTATCATACAAACTTTTAGTTTTGTAGCAATATAGACAGTTTAAAACATAATGGAGAGAGCGAAAAAAGAAGCATGTGTATTAAATAAAAAGTATCATAAAATTTTGAATTTCTTTTATAATTCTAAAAAATATAGATACATGAAGAACAAAAGTACAAGTTTTTGAAAATTAGAACACCATTGAAGAAAACAGAATAGTTTATTATATTAGCTGCAAAATATTAATTAGCGCACTAGATTAATAATATAAAATTAATAAAATATAATATAATAAAATATTAATTATTAATATAAAATTAGTTAAGGTGGTCTGTTCTGTCCGACGATGGAACAGTATTGTAGCGTGAGTCCTCCTCATCTAAATATATCTGGATATTTCGACTGATATTGACAGGCCTACCGTCAGTTCTCTGTTTGTGTTCTCTATCGAAGCAACTCAATTTCGACTGATAAATATTCAAAACCATGAAATAATAAAACGAGTATAAATAAATGGAATTCCACAATGAAGGTTGTATAAAACTTTTTTTTTTAATTGTTAATTTTCCTTTAGGAAAATTAAAAAGAAAGAAGAACCAGTTATTAAACTCTGTTTTTTATTTTAATATTTACCTCTGCACTGAGATTCATGTATGATTTAAAAAACATTAAACGGTTACCGGATAAACCATTTTATAACATTTTTTCATTTAATGTAAGATAGTTTTTTTTTTTTTTTTTTTTTATAGAAAATTGAAAAAGGAGGATGTGTTAAAATTAAAATTAATCATTTTTATACTAATACATTTATTGATCGGATACATAAATTATCCGATTCGGATTTCCACAAAGAAAAATATTTATCTAAAATTAAACATTATTTTTATTTATTTTATTTTATTTTTGATCATCACAAGGCACAAATAGTAATTTTAAAATGAAACAGAAATTTCCGCCATGAAAAGATTTTCCTATATTAATTTAAATTTTTCCTAAATATTTGTACTTTATATTCCTCATTTTATCTGCCAAAGAAAATGGTGCAAGACGCAGATTAAGACCACGCCGATGGAGTGATGGTGTGAGTGGTGATGCCAGGACCATGATGGGAGTGAGGAACTGGATGGCCGCCGCACAGGATCGTAATGATTGGTGGAGGCTGTTGCAGGAGGCCAGGACTCGACATCGAGTTGTAGGGCCCAGTTAATAATAATAATAATCCTCATAATCTTCATATATAACTTTTATTCCATTTTAACTATTTTGTTCATAACTGTCTGTTTATGTTTTTTAGATTAAGGGATAGTAAAATTTATACTTATTAGTGTTTTGGGGTTTTAGTAACATTTTTTTTTTTAATTTGGAACCTACACTCTCCTAAACATCAAAAATAATAACTATGAATTTATAGAATAAATATTGTCACAAGGTTCTGAATACCTGTACTGCTTAACCTATGTAATTCTATAGTAAATAGACAAAAATGAACACATAATGATAATTTATTAAAATGTTCAATTTTGGATATTCATTTTTATTCTCTTTATAAAAGCATTATCTGTTTCGAATTTTTATTTAATATATATGTGTGTTTGTGTTTCGTAAACTAGTATAGATAATGAATATTAAGATTAGATTTTTGGAAAGTGGTAATATTTAAAGGTTAAATATTTTCTAAATTCCTCTCTGAGAAAGCCTGGGATAGCAAGTACCGCCGAGAAGAGATTGGACGGCAGGTGTCTCGAACACGCCATTCCATTGGCTGGTTTATCGGCCCTAAAGGAGGGCCGGGTGGGGGTACTAAAGGCCTGCAGATGTGGCTCCCTCTGTCTTTTCCCTCATCAAACCTTACTTATCCCTTTACTACTTAGTATTTTCTACCTCGGATATAGCCCGTAATTTTTTTTTTTTTTTTTTTTTTTAATTGGTCTCTAAAGTTTGTTTTGTCGTTATGCCTTGTAATAAAGATGAAACGTACTCAGTAAAACCCAATACCTAAGAAGAAGTATAAAATAAAATAACCAACGGCCATTATTATCGATAATAGAACGCTCGTTTCTCATAATTTGCTGGTACAGACGCCATTTCACTTAATTTTAAAAGTTATATAAAAATAAAGAGCTAAAAAAATATACTAATGATTGTCGGGGTTACAATAAAATATAACTTTTAGCTTGGATACATATAATTGCTGACAGTTTATTATTGTATACTAAATATTATTGAAAAATATTACGGTTTTTAATTTTATTATTACGTTAGTTTAAATTTTACTTTCATTTACTATATATTATTTTTATTCATCTAAGTACACATTTTGATTCTGCTTCCAATTTTACTTTCATTTACCTATATATGAAGTATAGAGTAATAGTATTGCAATCGTATGAAATTTCTAATTCGAGATTTTGACGGAAATACATGGTGTCTATGTGTGTGAACAGCCTACCTGTAGGGTATATTTCTTCTATGTGACAACTTTATCGATAAAAGCAACAGAATAGAATCGATTTTTTATATTTTTTCAATTTAGCGAAAATGACTAATGATTTGAATAAACACACCATGTTATTGTAGAATTAAATGGTCTCTAATATCCTAATTTTATCCTCATTGCAATAGTCTGAAAGGGTTTAAATGACGATTTAAAAAAAAAATCTTTCTCTGAGGTATCCATAGTTTTGTTTATTCGAAAAAAAAAATGTTCCCAATGTTAGCGATAATAAACAATGGGTAGAGACAATAAAATACTAAAGAATTTTATGAATAACTAAAGTAAAAAAAGGGAAAAACAGAAGCATCCGATTTGGACGGAAATAGCCGATATCACCCGAAGTTTTAACGACTTCATTAAACTGTGGTACCAAATTTATATTCGTTAGTTCCACCTCATGAAACCCTTAAATACGAATTTTTATAGCATTAGTAAATTAAAAATCATTTGTTTATAATATTCTCCTTCTCTTGTTGTACACGAGTCCATCAATCTATGCAATACGTTAGGTTGTATAGAGGGGAGTAATTGAAAGTTTTATTGCTTACGTATATAGTTTTTTCATTTTAATTTTGTTATGAATGTACTCAAGCATCACTATTAATTATTTCTAAAGACTGTGGTAAATTACAATAGTAATCATCAAATAACATTTAAAAAATTATAATTAAAATTATTAACATTAAGAAATAGTATAATTAAGAGAATTAATTGGTTTGTTAGCGGCGATCTATGAATAAGAGAAATAAAGTCCCTAAACCATATTAGGTAAATATATGAGGTTCTTTGAATCACATTTAATGACAGGATTTGATGAGTTAGGATGTTAGAAGAAAAGGCCCACCCCTGTAACTATATAGTAAGAGTCGCTTTGAAATGCCAGTTATTGATGTCTCAGATAGGCTTCAACTAAAGCTTTTTATAAGGATTAAAAACTTCTCTTTCGTGTGATATTTCTTGAAATGAGTTTTGGTTAATGATGATTTCATGATTCACCAAAGGGCAAACTGTATATAATTGTTTATATTAATCTTCCACCACCCACTTTAAATCTTACTGGATTTCCAAATATCGCTTTACAATATTAAAATAGCTATATAATTATTCAACAACAATTCTCAAAGTAGTTACTTGATACATGAAAGTTTCACATGAAACACTTTCAGGGAAAATATGATAACTGAATCTATGTCTGCACGTGTCATATGCACTATAGCTGTTAACTTAAAGATAGTTATGCAGGGCATTATTCCAACTCCTCAATTTATCCTAACTTTCATTGTTTTCAGACGAAAACAATATATTACACTGCGAGATTTCTCACTGAGTTTCATACGAGCGAGTTCTCATTGGCATATTGTTATGTAAAATTCCAAATTGTCATTTAATGTGAATGCTTGAATGTAGTATAAGTAGTAAATGTTTTACCCTTAAACTGAAAACTTTAGTTTTTCGACTTTTGAAATATTTTTTTTCCCTTTTCTTCTATTTCTTATTTTGTTATCATTTAATTTATATATTTATAAATATAGTGTAAATAAGCTCTATCATTCACATTGCCATTGTCTAAAAATATAACAGAATTTAATATTACAAAATAAAAAAAAATAGTTTGATCTGTGTTTTTTCAACATATTTATGCCTTTCTAAATCCCCCGAGTTCTATAAAAGTATTTTCAACTGCTGGCCCGTGTCCTGTTTTATGATTATCTTTATAACGAGTGGATTGATTTATTTGTTTGTTTTGTTGGATTATATCAAATCTGACACTCTGTACAAAAATCACAGAAGCTGGTTTTCTGTAAACTGTAGTTGTTGTTGCTTTTGGCTAGGGCTTTAGGGGGTAAGACCCTGAGGTCATCAACGCCAATTTTTAAATAATTACTTACTTTAGAATTATTTATTACGTATAACAAACTTTTGGGGTTAAATCTTATTCAAAAGGCCATTCCTTTTTAAGAAAACCAAAACCATTTCCACGTTCTTCTGGTCATCATTTAGAGCATCCGATACACTCGGTCCCACTCCCAATCTATTAATGTTCATGAAATAGAAATGATATTCTTCAAATATGTGACTGATCGTAAGTACACTGTTGCAGTATAGACATTTTAGCGGTGTTTGCTTATTGATCAGATATGCATGAGTTAAATTCGTTTGACCTATTCTTAATCTAGCAATATATGTCCGCCAGTTCATACCCACGTGACCCGGCACTCATATTATTAACAGTTTTCCTAAGTTTTCGAGCATGTTGGTATAATTTATAATTTTTATGATTGTAGTGTGTTTCGGGTAAATGATCTTCATGGCTTTTAGTGAACTTAAGGAGTCTGTAATGATAATTATGTTAGTATGCGTCACTGTCATGGAGAAGTAGAGTGCTGGGGCTATTGCATGTAATTCAGCTGTATATACACTGCATAATTTATGCAGTTTTATTTTATAGGTTGAGTTATTTGTGATGAAAGAGGATGCTGTAGATTCGTCAGATTTTGATCCATCATTATATATCAAAAAAGGATCTGGACCTAGTTCTTTATTCAGTAGTCTGTATATTGGTAGCCTGTGTATCCATGGAGGATTGAGGACTTCCAGGATGCACAGAGGTAAACTGTAAACTGTAGTGCCAAATCGGCTCTCATACTTGATGAAACTTTGCATATTATGCGTACAACATAAAAATTATAGTAAATTATGGTAAATATTCTATAATAATAAAGTAACACGTTATGCATGTATAATACATATTATGTTATGCATGATATTTAGTTCTGCGAAATACCTTACAGAAAACACTACAATTATACTTATGACCTTGCAAATACTTTAGTAATTCAATCTTCTTCAGTGAATAATATTAAATTACATTAATTAAAATTTATTGTATAATAATACATCTATAAAAATAAATAACATGAATTAAAAAGTCTTAATATAAAATGAAACAAAAATACATTTTTATATTTTATAATTAGTTTTTTTAGAATATTATTGTTTAAGTAACCTATAACCAAAATTTTTAGATTTAAATGTATGATGAAATTACTCACTTTGACCATGGCACTATTGACAGTCATCTCTACAACATGGAGGGTATAGTTCTGTCTTCTTCCATCTTCACTGAACCTGATTTCACCTGTTAGTCCCTCTATTTCGACCTGGAAAAGCCAAGCACATATGTTAGAAATGCTACAAATAATTCATACAAAACTGGAAACTAAAGCTTTATTCACTAAAATGTAGAAATTTTTTTTTTTCGAAATCAACAATATGTGCTATTATTTACATCGGGACCTGCTCGTGCCGTACTTCAGGTACCCCGATTGTATCTTTAAATCGTATTAAAAGTGTGAAACAAATGGGTAGTTGAAAATGTGGGACCATTTCTGTCATAAAGCATGCATATATTTCTTTCCGATTCAAATATTGATTCCCTGAGGGGCAACTGTGTTAGAGTGTTAATTTAAATTATTATTTTGACGATATAATACTGTAACAGAACATGGGTGGTCTCATGGGTAATAGAACAATGGCTAATCTGGTGACGTCTTTGACGCCGCGGTTACGTCTTCTAGCCGCTTTCCTCGTCCAGGTTGTGCTGTGGGCGAATACGGTGAAAACCATGAAATCGCTTCGCCTGGTTTCTGAAAGATGTGTCTGTCTCTATCGGTGGCTGGCCAGCAAGTCCTGGCCTCTGGCGTGATGGTATCTTGCATGGTGTTTAGGCTGGGGCGGCATTGCAGTCGTGGCGTTTTCGGGGTCTTCCGGTGTCGGCGGCAAGGGGGTGTCAGAAAATGAGACCCCCAATCCGACTTTAAATAAACACCAAAATAGAACCGAAAAATTCGGATTACTTAAATCCGACAGGTATGTTAAAACAAAATAATAAAGCTCTGGGAAACAATATAAATGTATTAGTATGAATTGAACACACACAAAAATAAATTGTATTTGATTTTTCTTTTTTATTGTACTTCCTACTACCTTAAACCTATACATTGTCACAGTTTCAGCACAATGTGGCTTTATATTCCATGAATTTAGAAGAATTCTCATTATTTATATTCGTTTAGAATAAAAAATAAAAATACAATAATTACATATCTTTTCTTTAGAGCAGGTGTGAAGCTACATTTTAATTTAATAGGATTTGTCCGGATTGATCTTTATTTCCTTTTATCTTCTTTCTTAAACCTTGAGTTGCGAGCCAAATCAATGACACACACACACGTGTGTTTGATCCAGGGTAATGTTCCAATGTATTTGATCCAAGGGTATTGCGAAACAATAATTTCTTAAAGTTACGATTACACAATTTTTAGCGACCTTTTGGGTTAATATTAGAATGCTTAGTTTTGTTCATCATGATTATTTACGTATTTAAAGATCTATGAAAAGCTTAAAACTAAAATATATTCAAACTTTTCAGTGAAAAGAAAAATTAAATTTTACTTGTGACCAAATTAACATACTTTCCATTTTGCGGCAAAGAACTCTACTTAAGGATGAATGACTGATTCATTAATGTTTCCATTGCTATCACCAATCAGATTAAGCCATATAAATGTTTGTTTAAATTTTTTGCTATAACCTTCATTGAGGTTTGGCCTATATCACATTTAGTTGTTAGTAAAGTTTAAGTAAGTCCTGCTTGTTATTTCTTCATTCTTCATCGACATTAATATACTAAATATGAATCAAGAGAAAAGAGCTGTAAAGATGGACGAGAGCATTAGTAGTCAGGTCGGGGCTCTTTGCCGGTCCACTCGAGGCCACTCACGACCCCTCTCAAAAATACACACTTTGTCCCTCGTTTTACCTTTAATTAACAAATTTCAAACGCCAACACTTTAAATATCCCTCTCTTTTTTTTACGATTCCTAAATACTTTTCACAAATGACCGTATCGTTATCTTCAAACTGGAATTTTCTTTAAATAAAATTGTAATTTTTTTTTCAACCAAAGCATTGCACGTACCTTTAATACACATTTTTGTGTGTTTGTATTACCCTTCATCTTGTCAGTGTGTGTTTTTAATGCTTTCTCCTTAACTATGGTCCTTATCATTCATCGTATTGACTCATAAGATTTTAGATAAACTAGTTATGACAACTCTGCTCATTCCTTGGCAAGACTATCAGCCTCTTCATATCCTAAAATCCCGTAATGGCTGGGAGTCCATTGTAGCCATAGGTCGTAGAAGAGGGATGTGCAGTCTAAGACAAGAGTTCATAGACTACCAATCGTGCTGGTAACACAAGGATTTCTGGTTGAGATTCGATGAAGAGAACTCCATTCAGGTCTTGCCTTCCAGACAATGTTCTTAAGACGATGAAGATCGCCGCTATCATACTGCTGAAGCTTATTACCTTGCTGATTGCAGAGCTGAATTGTAAATCATTTGAGTAAACTGCTCTTCCAGCATTTTTGACGGCTGGTTCAGCTGATCCTTCCGTATAAAGCCCATTCTGGAGAGGGTACGGTTGAGTTATAGTTTCCATGGTTATGATTTTAGTTCATATCCAGATATTGTTTAATAATCAACCTTCTGGAGGATTTGTAGCTCTGCCTTTTTTTGGGATAGTTAATTGGGAAAGGTATCAGTATAAAAGGTTTCCTCTCTTAGCAGTCCAGTCCCTCGTTCTTGAAGTAAGGCAGTGGCTTTTAGCATAAAGGATTCTAGTGACTTGGGCCGTTGGGAGCTAGGATTTTTTGCTTTCGCTTATGAAGACATATTTCAGCTTGCTCAGGGCGTTTAGAATATGGTTCTGCAATGACCTGTAACTCCATAGCTATAATTGCTGTTGAGCGCGTTGAGCCGAAGATTAGACGTAGGGTTTTATCCCGTTGCATGTGCAGAACATTATAAGTATAATTTAAGAACATGATACTTAAGAACACCCACTCTTTTGAATGCATTTTGAATTTGATCTAAAAAACGTAGATTATTTAAACGAGGTGTATATTAAACTCACAGTATAAGAGGAGTTAAATGTCTAAATGCACGCTAACAATGTGTACTGAAAAATTTAGTAGCCTCTCAAAATCGAAATTCAAACTATCGATGAATCAAAATTATCTCAACTACTGAACAACTTTCTCTAAAAAAAGCAGCCTATTGTCGAATCCCCCTAATAACTCTGCAATACATTTATCTGACCTACTAACGTGACATTGACAATGTTTTACTTATTTTGGCCATTTAGAAATGGATTTTTATGTAATATAAACTTCATGACTATCGAATTATTTGAAAACCTTCATAATTAAGGTTTAATTAATGTTTTTTCCTACGCCACAGGAAATAGGCTGTTGATCCATTTTCCTTCTCGCAGCCCAATTTATGTTATCATACTCAACGGGCCGTTGCGAGTTACTGCTTATTTAGCGCTATCGAAGGGCACTCGTATAAATGATACTAAAGCGAGTAGTACTATTCCTATTTAATTACTAAGTATAATACTTAACTAAAAACATTCAGGCATGAACGGACAAAGTATTTATTCCGGACTTGTATCCTTAAACATGTATCAAGGTTTACATAATTGTATTGTAAGCATTCTAAGACAATAATAGGATAGGAACAGAAAGAATAAGTAGTCTATTGGACTTCTATAAATGTTATCATAGAAAGAGAAATCTTATTTCCAGTAATATCGTCTCAAGGAGAACAAAAATAACTTTATATCAGATCATTATCTGCCACTTGCTTTACCTACTGTTCAGAAACCTGGACGGTCTAAAAAGGCAAATGACAAGGAAAGTTTTTAGAAGAATGTTATATCTAACTAACAATAGAGGGGAAAGGTGGGGAAGAACAAACAATAAGATATTTGACTAACTCAGCACTATATTGCTGTGATAGAAAGAAATCTTACATTACTGCAAGGAAATGAGAAGAAAATCACAGCATGATGGCAGCCGGCGTCATAAAAGGGTGCTTGGTGTTTAAATAAATCTTCCATAAGTAGTTAATGTTTATTTTTTTTACGGTACACCATCATTATACAGCTATTGAATACCATTTCCGATTGCTAAAATTTATTTTGATTGGTTTTATGAATAACTAAATATTGCTAAACTATGTTTTATTTTGTCTCAAATTTTATCTTAATACCTAAGTAGAGCACCCTGAGCCGCTATTTACTTATAAGCTTCTTACGTCAATATCTTACTTCGATGACATTATAGGTGCTCATAAGGAAAAGTTCAAAAGCATCTACTAAGAAAATAAGCTCTTTATTAAACAAAGTTCAATAAACCTATCTTAGACCAACTTTTAGCAAAAATATGTTTTCTTTGACGAATATCATTTTATAATGATAAATTAAAAAAAAAGTTATTTTTACAAATATTTTATATTTATATCTATGTATTCGATCGTGGTAGGACGCTTTCCCGAGTCACAACATCCAATAGTTACTCCATCCTCTCTCCTAAAAATCCTACTTATTGGCCTACATCCCTTAAAAAACG
>NW_027106138.1:0-28992 GCF_000696795.3 Halyomorpha halys | reverse complement strand
TAAATTAATGTTTGAAGTACCACCAATGGGTGGTTCCTTCCCAAGATTTTCAAGTGTATATGAAACATACTACATATTTACCTGTTGTATTATTTTGTACAGTTGTAAATTACAATAAATAAATAATAAAAAAAAAAATCTATGTATTCGGGACATTCAGGGCTAATAGTTCTCACTAAATTGATTCCGGTTTCAATTCAGAGAACTTGGAAAAATTCCAGTTGCCTAATGATTGTATTAGAGATTTATTATTATTTAAATTTTGTATTATGTAACATGTTTTTCATAATTTCACACAGATAACAAGATACCAAAACTTGATCTTATGTGTCTACATTCCACCGTTAAAAGTGAAGTTTAATTTGAATACTGAACATCTAAGCCTTAAACCGGCGGAGATTATTAAATGAGAAGGCTTTTTAGTATTTGATTCTTAATTTTCTAATTACGGTGTTGTTAGAACCACTTTCACCCCTTATAAAATAGTTAAAAATAAATACAAGTAAAATTGTTGGAAATGAATATGAATCAGTGTTGGTGGCAGTAATAAACTTTAGAAACAAGTGGCAGAAAAATCTACGGGCAAGACAGTAAAATTATGAAAAATAAAATAGGAGGGATTCGTATTTTTATTGTTGTGTTATGTTTTTAAACGTACCAACCTTATTTTTTTCCAAAATTAAATTGACTGTGCAATGTTGGTTATATGTAGAAAGTCTGATGAAATTAGGCAATACTTATAAAATCATCAAGACCTTAACTTGAAAAATCATTGCGTTACTTTTTACCAAGTATCTGTGCTTGATTGCATTGCTTTGCCTGCTAAGATCACTTAAAGATGTAAATGTTTCCTACAACGTTGCTAAGCTATAAAAAATCACAGTTGCGAAATTTAAATTTCTATAGGAAAAATGTGGTTTTCTTGGAAAACTCTTTAAAAATTCTAATCACTACAAGGAAGGAGAGGTTGATGGCACTTAACTTCCTTATGGTAAATTTTCTATAATTACTGACATTTCCTACTGGAATATCTAGTAAAGTTACTGGGGGTTAGTTCTATCTGCTGCACATTGAATATCTTCTTGATCAGTTACAGTTTTTAGTCATTCAGTTCTTGAATAAAAACCAGATACGTTAAAATGTAACTTTAAAAATTATGCTCAAAGGAAGAAAACGAAGCATACTGAGCTGGCTGGTTTCATTGTACCCTTTTCAAAAGCGGAGATTTGAGATGCACACAATCCTCAGAGCAGAACTCATAACTCATCTTGGTAATCTGGGTTCATTTAGCTCACCCTCACAATGCCCCAACAACCTCTCTTAATTGGAATCTCATCACCCAACCCTTTTCTGTAGTCTATCTTCCCCAGGCTCAAGAGAATATAAGGATTTAGTTTAGTATAAAGGTCGTAAATACTCTCCTGAAAACCTAACGAAGTTATAAAGCTATAAAACTATGTTGTATCTAAGTAAATGGTACTGTCTCGGGATTTAGTCGGGATGCCAGGATAATCGCTGAAGGCAACTATTCAAAAATAAGTTAATTAATTAATTTATATTGATCCCTACAAAATATTATTATAATTGGATTCTTTGTGTGTTTACCAGTTTACCAATTAAAGACCTTTATATTTATAAAATGGTGTTACCATTAATTATATAACATAATAAGAGGTGGTATTGTGTAATATAATAGTAAATAAACTACATAAAGTATTTATTTACAATTTATTGATAAATGATGTTATTAAAATGATTCAAATAAATGGTTGCCATAAAATATGATTATATACTTATTGCCTAATATATACTTATAGTTGCTGATGGTGATGTGTGTGTCGAGGTATGGAGTGATGATGTCTTTGCCATTGATGTCGTGTTGACATAACCGTCGGTGTCATCTCAGCCCGGAGTTCCATTTCTGAAGAGCCCTTATTAGGACTTCTCTAAGTTCATGCTCTTCTCTAGCCCGTCTTGTTACTTCTGATCCTTCTCTTGCTTCTGTGACTTCTTCAATCTATTTTCTTTACTTCTGCCCCCACTTGTTCCAAAAAGGGGCGTCGCCTTTAGGGAATCTCATTTCCTCATTGGCTATCATCAGCTCCACCCATGAAAAATACATTATTGGGGGTGGTACATTTAGAAAAGTGTTTGGTGCAAGTTTTGTTTATAATTGACCTGTCCACCGACAAAGGCAGCAGACAATACCTGCTTTAAATAGATTTACTCAGGACCCTTTTAGCTCTACCTGCGAAGTGACCTTTGTTGACAGGAAAATACCCGGCACAGGTAAGACAACACGTTTGGCAAAGACCCCTATAATATTAATAATTGCTAATACATCGATACATATCAGTACAATACTGTTTGAAATTTAGAATATATCCAATGGTCAATTATTTTTCGTTATAAGTTGGCATATTTAGTGTCAAAAAACAATAATCCTATGTTTCCTAGGTCGCCAGTCATGTAAAGATGAAGTAAAATTTGTGTATATTGTAAAATATAACCAGTAGAAATAAATAAAATCATTTTTCATCACTTGGTTAGTATTCTTCAAGATAGTCTCCTCGGTCCCGTCCTCTTCACCATGTATACACATAGCATCCAAATCCTTCCAATTTAGCCTCAACATGTACATGAATGACACATGTCAGCTCTCAACGAATTCCGAAAAAATCGGACCCATACTGACGGAAAAAGCCCAAAAAATCACATTATCTCTTCGCTGTAACTATCGTAAGTACTATCCACTTTAATAATATTCCACACATTCCTATCGAATAGATCTGCTACCTAGGACTCATTCTGGACAAAAATCTAATTTTTATCCTCATACAAGACTGAAAGATGGACAACTGCACGTCGATTTCGACTGTTACAATACCTACTAGACAAATGGTTTAAACTTCAAATTAACAAGAAAATACTGGTTTAAATAACTTCAGTAAGGCTTATTAGAATTTACGGAGATGAGCTTTGAGCCTCTACTTAAACCTTCGATTTCCCTTTGTGTCAATAAAACTAAGATTATAATCCTCCATGCTCCTTACTATGTCACAAAACAAAATCATCCATAAAGATCTTAATATTCCCTATGTAATCGATCTGGCCCGAACTAGATATCAATCCTTCCATGAAAAGTTCCCAAACAACTCAAACCCACTGGTTTCTTATCTTTCTTCCTATTCTGTCTCTGATAATTATCTGAGGTGGTTGAAGATGGCGACGAGACCTAATGTAGGAATGTTATTGGGTTGCTGGGTAGTTTCTTCAGAACTTTTTCATCATTGTTAAATCATAATCATATTTACGTGTTGTTTTCTAGTTAAATTACACTTTTACATTTCAGGAAATAAATATGTAAAAAAAAAAAAATATTTCGTATTCGGCAGTCGAATTTTTTTAATACATTTACTAACTGAACAAAAAAAAATTAAGGAACTAAAAACAAAGAATGACTAATGCAAATTTTAAAGAATGTATTGATCTTGAATCTTTTTTTAATTTAAGTAATGGGCATACTCTGTATCTAGTTTGCTGTTACAAATTGTTGTTAATTATATCGGTGTCGACCAGCAATATTTATATTTTATTTATTAATTTTGTAAATATTGTTTATTCTTTCATTACATTTTGTTTATCTTGAATGTCACCTTTATTTTATTTGTGAAAGTTTACAATAATAAATGTTTATATTCCGAGACAGCTCTGATTGTTTTTTTTTTTAAAACTTTCCTACAAAAATAAATTGTTAATTTGAGGTGCCTTTAACAAGTGTTGAAAAAGTATCTAATTAAACATTTTATATATATTTGAGCCTTTCAGTTGATAGGATGACTTAACTCCATAAACAACCATGAATAAATAACAATTTAGTATAAGTAAATTATCTAGAGTAGATGTAAATTTTAATAAACTGCTATAATTTTATATTTTATAGCCAAATATATTATTTAAAGTAATTTTTCTGAAAACTGTTGAAATTGTCAACAGACAGTTAATTGAAAAGCTCATTTGGAAACTTCGTACGAAAAAGTAGTGTCACTGTGATTAATTTAATTTTAAATCAGAAAATATGTTCTACAACAAATAATAAGTGAAAGCTGTGTGATGCGCCCACACCAGATTTGTTTTACTTGAGACCTCTTCATGACAAAATTAAAACAATTTTTAATGCTTGTTTATTGCATCACTTCATTTTTTTTTGTCCTTAAAATAGCTTCTTCCTATCAACATATCCTAACAGTTAAAATGTGCAATGTTTTATGTATTTATGTACTGTGAAAAAATGGTATTTCTTTTTTTTTTTTTTTCTCATTATAATTTCTACCCCCATGGTTCTCTATCTTGGAGATTTATCAAATATTTTGCTACATAGATACAATATATAATGTTATGTATAAAAACCAAATATTTTGTACATTATCTATTTTAATTGATTATTGATATCTCAGAAGTGCCAAATAAAATCAGACAGATCCATTTAAATATGGTCCTAATATTGTCAGCTCGTTGGTAAATTTTAGTTTTAAAAGTCTGTCACAGAATTTTTTTCATTTTTCAATTGTTATCAGATTAGAAATGGATTAGTACCGTTTAAACTTCTTAATGGTATTCAGAAATATCTTGAACTTCACAAATGACTGTCGACTCAGTATCAATTTATGGCTTTAGCAAAAGCTACTTTTAATTAGAAATAAATTCTTAAACCCAGTTTGAGTTCGAAAGGATTCTTTATTCTTTCCTCTTGATAAAGTTTCGTTTCTATTTTTTTTTTTTTTTTTTAGGAACTGTGAAGAAAAGAATAAATCCTTTTTTTTTTTTTTAATTTTTAATATTATTAATGCTTGATTAGCTGAATCAGGACTCAGTATTTTCAATGTATCTGGACATCGAAAGAATAGTTTTGTTTTTCGGAAACTCAATCCCATTTTTTCTTATGGTTATCAACAATCAATAAATAATCTAATATGTCTTGGCTTAGATGATTCTTGTTTTAATAAAAAAGTCTGCCATGTCTATTTAAAACATTTTTTGTTATACAAACGCTAGAGTTGTCGTGCCAGCATTATTATTTTTTTTTTACCAGGATTTTTCACTTAAAAGTAGTACATTTTGATAACAAGGCAACACCATTAACATTTTGCCCAAGGTAAGTCTACCACTCGTATTCAATTTTTCGGTTTTAATCATTTGTTTGAGGTTATGATAACAATACTACAATATTGGTAGAGGAAAATTCTGTACAAGTTTAGATTATCTAACAAAAAAAAAAAAAATTCGAAGAAATTTTGCAACAAATTCATATTCTATAATTTTAAGAGATTTGTGTGAAATCATACGATAAACATTCAAACCAACTTCAAAGGTTTGGAAAGAATCATTGTCATCTTCATCAATGCCCTTGATGTCATCAAAATGTAGGAGAACGGTAGAACTGTATGCCGCAATCGAAGCTACACTTTCCGGAATAAGAAATTTGTTCAAAATATGTGAAGACAGAAGACGTGTGCAAAGACAAACAGTAGGAATCTGTCGCATATGGCCTTCATTTGGGTACCGGGCCTTCTTATTAATTTCTCGAGCGCAAGATTAATATAGCAAACACACTAGTGCATATTTTTGTCTTAATCCCTACTTTCAAGTCAAATTCTGGTGACATGTTTGCCATTACACCAAAAATCTATATAGTCATTTTATTGAGTTATAACGGTTTAGTAGCATAATATGCAAGAATTGAGTAAAAAGTAATTACCATTACAATCAAAACCATCTATTGTGACTTAGAATTGCTAAAAAATAAGTCGTTTAGAGTCTAAAGCGCATTTTTTTAATGATTATTTTAAATAAGACTGAGTAATTCACATATCTTTGACTCAGAAATAGAAAAAAAAGTCTGTCAAAATTTGACACTTTTGAGCTTTGAGATTTTTTGGATTTAAGTAACCATAACTTGATTAAGTCTGTTGGTGATTATAAATGACACATTTACTTTATGTTTAGGTTAAATGTGACCTATTAAGTTTATAATCTGCTGTATTAAAAATAGAAAAAATATATCATTTTCGAGTTTGAGTGTTTCCCCGATTGGGTAAGGATACATTTGGCTTCGCGAGTAGACTACTAACTCAGTTTGGAAACTGGATCATTTCCAATTCAACTGAATACGTGCATGAGTTATATTCCCAATCACCGATACCTTCATAATGTATTAAGTTCACATTATTCCATGCAGTCTTCACCAATTAAAAATCACAGAACACAAAATAATATCAACATAAAGAGAATAATTTGATTGATAATTCAAAATAAATCCGGCGTGAAAATAGAAAAATGCGTCTTTTCTTGGCACATTTTCATGAGATTTATAAAACAGATTGTTCACCCTTGTCTTTTTCGGTCTCCTAGCATTCTCGAGGATATCATCTTTTACAATTTCTGTTATTGATGGGGTTAAAAATATATTTATTAAAAATCTGATTAAACACAGGAAAATGCTAAATATCTATTGTTAAAACTATTTCAAATTGCACTTCAGTTTTTTTTAAAAGTTACTGCCAATTCAAATTAAATTTATAGAAATTATATTTTTCTAAATAAGTTAAATTACCTTAATACATTTCATAGTTAGTTACGAATAATCCAATGAAAATGTTTTGTGTGAAAAGTTATTAGAAAAATTATAAGATACATAATTACATTTCAACTGATATTTTAAAAAAAAACTTTAAATATACTTTATTAAACTACCAATGCATCAAAACTTATAAATTTATGTATAAGATATATTCATATATACCCTTATAATTATTGAAAAAAACACGCCTGTATTCCTTTAAAATGTTTTATGAAATCCAAGTTCTCATCGGCTACTTTGTGTCTTGATTAATTTTTATTAGTGTCAGAAAACCATTGATATACATGTTTCCAAGCTGAAAATACAAGAGACACCAAAAAATATATTTTCAACTACAATTCAAAGTTGTTTGAATCCGCCAAGCTCTTCCAGAGATTAAATATAATACAGTTTTTAGTAAATTTTTGATCCTAGTATTTAAATTATTAGCAAAGTGAAAGTTTCTCGTTCTAGATTCTCAATTACTCAATTTTTAATTCTTAATGGCTATTTAAATTCATATTTTAGGGTTTATCGAGGTGAGCTATACGGATATAAATGTTGTTCCTGCCAAGAATACAACAGTTTAACAAAAGATGAAGCCGAAATGCAATCGGGAGAGATCGAGGAGTCTCGGCTTTTCTGGTTCGAATCGGAATTTTTCTTTTTGCTTCATCAGTTATTCATAAGATCTTTAATATGTTTTATTTATTCTTTCTAACAAAATGAGAACTGTTTATTTTTTAAAATAAACAAATTAAGGCTTTGGAGGAAGTTTTTTTTAAATTTGTCATGAGTCATCCATCAGGACCTCAATATTCCATATGTTGCCGATTTGGCCAGAACCAGATACCGTTCCTTTCATAATAAACTTCTCAACCACCTAAATCCACTTGTTTCTAACCTGGCTTCTCCTTCATTACCTAATAATCCTCCTAGGCGTCTGAAAAGAAGATGACCTCGAGATCTTCTCCTCTAGAAATGTTATTGGAGTTCTATCAGTGGGTAGATTCTCCACATGTTTTTATCATGTCACTATGTCACCTACAGCAAATTTACTTGTTGTATATATGTGTATACAGTTGTAAATATCAATAAATAAATTATTAAAAAAAAAGAAAAAATTTGTCATTAAAGCCCTTTCAAACTTCTTCAATGAGGAAGACCTAGCTGATATTAAAGACAATTCAATTGTACATTGAGTTTAATCAAAATCGTTGGAGCTGGTTTCGAGAAAATAATAAAACAATGTAAAAAACCTATTCTATGAATTGGTTGTTATCAAAAAAAGTTGCTGCCACGTCCCAGGTATATACCCAACTTAAATATGTAATTCCAGTTACGTACGAATTTTCCTTTTTGAGCTAGCCTGTTCACAATCACTCATAGACCATTTTATGATACTTGGTGATTTGAACTCAAGAGACCTCAAAACCTCTATTTCAGATTACGATCAGAATACTTTTCCTTACTATATATTCTGTGTATAGGTAAGTGAATGTAAAAATTAACGAATAAACAATCAATGAAGTAATAAGTTATCTTCAGTTTCCTCAAGATCATCGGTTATAGAAAATGATAGGAAATTTATTAGAAAATAAATAATTATTTTAAAAATAAATGAACGTCAGTAATTCTTTGCACTTTTGATTTTGTATTATTCTATTTTAGTGATTTACTAATGTTTGTATTTGTTTATATATTTTAAACGCTTCAATTCTACTCGTGTTATTAGTTTATATTGCATTAGAATAGGCCTTGTATCTAAAATATATTTAGTTTTAAACTGGTTTACTCATCCACTATCTTGTTGTTTCCCTGAAAGAAAGTAATCTTATTCAGAGCTTATGCATCCTATGGGTCCAGGTATGCCAAACAAAGGATGTTGTAATTCTGTAGTGTAGTCAGGTCCCCCATGAAGATCATGCACATTATAAAGGATCTTAGTCGACCAATTTGAAGTTTTTTACTATTCGATTTTCAAATTATTGATGATTTTTAGAAAGATAGTACATTATAACACTTAGGTACGCATTATTTATTTTGGAGGAAGGTACAGCTTATCTTGAGATAAAACAAAGCAACAAAGCACTTTTGTTATCTGATGGAAGGGTGACCTTTTATGAAATGGCATTGAGGATCCATGTACGATGTAAGCCCTTAGGAGCAATCCAGCAAACGTGGAGGGGTTACCAGTCCTCTATCATTCTTAGCGATTAATCAAAGAGGCTGTGGTCTGGAGCCCGGAGCATAATTAAATTATCCTGGTTCTCTAGCCATTTTAATCAAGATGGCTCCCTCCCGTGGCCATGAATAGTCGGCACCAAGTTCCCCATCCCGTCTTTATTCAAGCCATCACCCAAGTTTTCTTCCTCCTCATTCACTTTCATAATGCATTCAGATCTTCTCGCCAGCTTAATTGGCACTTCTCATTAGGCTCGTTTTAGACTGATCCGTTTAGGGGAAACCTGAATTCCTTTTCTGTTTCGCAATTTAGAGACTTAATAACTCCTCGTTAATATATCTTTCTGTCTGCGTCTTGAGAATCTCAAAACATTCATAAGCACTTCTCTGTTAAGAATTTCAAGTTATAGTAACATCATGTGTGAGACTTTTCAAGTGTAGATAACTAATTATTGATCAGTTGTGTTTGAGCGGTAATATTTTATCTTTAAAACTTAGAAATATCAACAATTTTACAACTCTTATTGTTATTCAAAAGGTTTGAGACAGAATGGATGCCATGAAGGAATCTTCCATGACTCGATTTGAGTTTGGCTATGGAAGGATTTTTTTTTTTTTTACAAGCCCTGGACCTACCTACATATTTATTTTGACGAGGAAAACTAGTTGTTTTAAAACAAACAATGGGTGAAAATCGTTGTTCAAGAACCGCTATATGTTTGCCAAGGACTAAGCCCGAAATTATCAAGGTACAGATTTTTTTACTAGCCGACGATGAAACATCCACAAAGAGTAAGTGTGTTATATACACATCATTTCTTAATCGGCAGTAGGAAACTATATGTCTGAGCAGTGGAACCGCAACCAGGCCCACACTACTCAAAAATATGTCAAGTTTTCTCCCTTAGTTTCTGGTGATTTGATTCTTCCCGTTTTCTTTCAAGGCCTTCGAAGTTCCTCTGGCTTGATATGTTTTAAACTAATAGTAGTAATTATTTTAGCTCCTAATGGATTAAAGAGCCGCTACGAATTTCTATCACTAATTTCCATCACTACCAATATTTTTACCCCCCCCCCTCCCACTCTACTGCCTACTTGTTCACCTCCTTCTTCAACGACCTATTCCAATTATTGCACCCAGAAAAACTCTTCCGGCCACCCTGTGGATTCCAGTCAAGAGCATGTTTCTCTATAGGCTTCCACTGTGTGACCAATCCACTTCCTGTTCCTTTTCTTGATTAGTTTCTATCTTAATTCTGTATTGGAAATGTTATAATTTATGTCAGGGGATGCCAAATACCCTTTTCTATTATTATGAAAAATACTTGCAGTTTTTTAATATTTCATATAGTATTCATTATAATATCATGCCTAAAAATATTTTTTGCACCATTAGAAGCATTTAATCCAGACATAATGGGAAAAATTGCTAGCATAATAAAGATCAGTTACGGATGGCTTTACTATAATTTTTTTTACATGCTCATATCACTGAGTTTTACGGTGCATATGTAACAGCATGTCGGCAGAGTGTTATATGCTATTATTGCCCATAGTTGATAACATAACTATGTTTTATTTCAATATTGTCGCTAAAAATGTTCAAAAAAGGCATGGAATTTGCTGTTGAAGGGCCTTTATTTTCGTCTTTATGAATTTATCAGGTTCATGAACAAAAAGAAACTTAAAAACTGGGAAATAAAACGATAAAGGGGAAGGTGTAAGATATTTTTATCTTTTGGCAAAATCAATTGTAATTGCAATGTTACAGCTGTTGTCATGAAAAAGTAGTAAAATAATTTTCTCGTTCATCTGAAAATCGATGTTTATAATTGCTTTGGCCAGAGATCCCATCACAACCATATTTAATTAACAGAACGAACTTTGTTGCATTGTCAGAGAGGGACTCCAGCACTGGTTTTTATTCAATGCAAATTCTATTCGGAGTAAAGATTAAATAAATTCTGCAATGAAATTCCAGAAGAACTTTCTGTAATTATTACAGATTCTTTTAGTGGATAGCAATTTTTTTTTTCCTTACTTACCATTTTGTTGTATTCAGAGAACATATCGGCACTATGAGCATTATATTTTAAAAATTAATACTGATTCCTTAGTTTGGAATTCGTCATTAGAACTAATATTTCAAATTAAGATAATTTAGTGGGTTGGATATTCGTTAGCGATTTTAAATACCATTGTATTCTATTACATATTGTATCTTTTAGTTCTTTTCTTGATGACGAATCAACTTAAATTTTATATCTACTTATTTTATCTTAGATTACCTATTTATTTATAACATTGTATGTAGTGTTAGAAAAGTTTAATGGAGCGTTGAGATATAAGAAATCTCGTTTCTAACGAATTTTCCAGTTCTCAAATACATCCAACGGAACTGAAACAGAAATCTTAGAGATCAAAGTAAATTTACCACTGCCTAACTTGGAAAAGAATGTTTTAAACCTAAGGGACGACCATCCTATTCATAAGAGATTAATTAGCCTAAAATCATGGCAAAATACTGAAACTATAAATAAGGAAAACAACACATTTTAAAATGCTATGTAGTAAATTAAGGAAATATGTGAGAAAAATAAAATAAATCACATGAAATCAGACCAATATTGATAAATCAATAAATTCACCAATTTATTTAATGATTTGTCTTATTCATAATAATGTATATATATTGAAAGACAAATTTATTATTATAGATCTCACTACACTATATATGAATATATTTATTTAGTTTTGAAACTTTTCGCCAGTTGAAAATATTTCAAGATGAAAACCAAAAACGTTATATCCTTCAAGAAAATATATAATACATTTTTCATTCTTCTTAGAAGCAGGAAAATTGTTTTTTCCTCTTTTGTCAAGCTCTCTTTTGCCATCTAATGGAGTGTGTGAAACGAAGTTTTCTTTAAAACAAAACCTCATTACAGTAATTTCATACTCCGTGAAGACCCTTACAAAGGACGTTTTCCTCTATATCATATGAAGAAAGGGATGAGAGTAAGAATCATTGATCCGCTTGTATTGTCCCTTCAACGTAAAAATTATAGGGTTTTGATTATTACTTGCGTCTTGATTTTTCTTTTTAGCCCCATCCTCGTTCAAAAAAACTGCAACCATCACACGTTTTTACTTTTTTTATCGCAATCGAGCAAAATTTTGAAATTCGAGTTAGCAACGGAAATATGTGTTTTTAGGACCCCTGAGTAAAAAAAAAAATACTTACTCATGCAAAATGATCTGTGTATCTGTGTGTGTGCCTGAGCGAAATATCGTACGAAAATGAAATTATATATTTAAGATGGGTTTTGATTATGGGTTATATATCCTGGGTTTGACGGCAGATTTTTCTTAAGCTCTACTGAACGGAAATGCGGTTTTATGGAATCGATTTTTTTTATATTTCTGCCATTTTCGGGAAAACAGCTTTAACGATTTTGAATAAACTCGGAGTGTCAATGTACAATTAAAAGGTTTTCACTATCAGCTAGATCTTATTCTCATTGAAATTATCTAACAGGACTTAAATGAATAATCTTCCCTTAAAGTACCTTTAATTTTTTTTATTTGGAAAAAAATAACCAGTTCTAATTGTTGGACAGTAATAAACAATGTATAAATACAAATTATTATAGAATTGTTTAAACAAATTATAGGCAAAAAAAGGGAGAAATAGATACATCTGAGCATAAAGAATTCGGGAAAAGCCGAAACCACGAAATCTTTAGTTAGACTGTTGCACTAACTAAAATGTAAAATTTATGTTTGTTATTACCAAATAGGGAAAACCTAAAATACAAATTTTTATAGGAATAGAAAAATTTAAAAAAATTTGTTTATCATTTTTGCCTTCCGTGGTCTTTTATTTTTTTTTCAAAAATCACAAAGAAGTCATTAACATCAACACGAGCACACTAATCTACACATGAAAAAAGGAACATATAGTTTTTATTCTTGCAATTATTGCTCATTATTAATTATGAAGATCAAGTTATTCATATTTTGATAGTAGGGAAAATTTGATCCTAATTATAGAATAAGAAGTAGTATGTATAATTATATTGCAAAACTATAAGCGTTTTTCATTTGTAAGCAAATCCAGATTAAAAAAAAGAATTGTTTTCCTAAGGACAATTCTCTATCTTTTTCGTTGGAAAGTTAATTGTAATTAACTAAAAAGGTTATCTTCAAAGGAAATTGTCACTTAAACTTTTCTGAGTTAAAGTCAAAGACTACTTCATTTAAGAAAACTAAAAAAGAAAAGAAAAGATAAGGAGGCTTATGAAACTGAAACAAGTTTCGTGATTTTCTAGTCCTTCAAGATACGAGATTTGAATTATCCGTACAAGAAATTTCAAAGGGATTGATGAATTGATATTATTTTCTAAAGTTATGTTTTTCTGAACAATAATTCCGATTTCATTTAAGAATCCTAGGATGCTCCATTAAGGTTCACCCAATGAGGTCGAAATTATCTTTGAATGTGCTAGAAGAGAGGTTAGGAGATTTTAACATCCAAAAATGAGTTAGACACGGAAACTCTATTGGGTGATTTAAAACGGTCCAGAAAATGATAATTACGAAATTGATGTATTTATTATTAAAATATATATTATGTAAGCACACCGCACTGATAAGAAAGGAATGAATAATAAAGTGTGGGCCAAGAATTTCAAAATATATATATTTTTACTTTTATTTCGTAATATTATATTCTGTCTTGTATTGATAGGCAATGGTAATAGAGATTAGATGCTCATAGAGCTCATTCACACCTCATTTACAAAGAAATAAACTAAATGATAAGAAATAGAAGAAAAACAGCAAATACAAATAAAAACTAAATTATATAATATATAATCTGCAAGGGAAAGCGAATTGGATATGGTTGGTTTATCCACACCACATCGATCCAAAATGATTCCCAAAACAAATAAGTAATGGATAAGCAGATAGAAAAATAAGAAGAGACATGTATTTACTCTTGTGGTTAATTTAATTTTAATATTAAATAAAAATTAAATTTTTTTAATTATTTTTATATTGTTGTTATATAAATAACCCTTATAAAAGTTTTAAAAAATCTTGCATTCAAGAGTTAATATTAATTTAATTTTAGATAAGGGTTTAAATTGTTTTCTTCAATTGAATTATAAATTTAACTTAACCCTTACATGCATAGTGTTCCTCCGGAGAAACATCTTATATATTTTTTTATCTCATGGCACCTCAGGTTGGTACTAAACCCGCCCCTGTGTCAGGACAACAATTACTCTTGGAAAAGGGTATGGGGTTAACTGTATAGGGTTTTAATTATTGATAATTGTAAGTTTGTCTCAGATACCCACTTGAAAGTGTTCTTATTATATTTTTGTACAGACATATGCTTCAAAAAAATGTTACATAATTTATTATATATATAATAAAATATAATGGGATTATTGCCTCTGTATGTGTTTTGTTCATTAATCGTCACAGAATTTAGTCTTGTTCTTGCCGAGAGCCTTCATGCAGTTGGTTACCGAACTTTATTCATTTTTCTATACATAAATAACAGCTTTAAATTATATTTTATGTGTAATATCTATTTTTTACTTAATGCAATTTTCAAGTTGATAAATTTTGTACATACTTCTGCATATTATGAATGTTCTACTTTGTAATTAACAATACTGGGATGGAAATAAATTTAGTTAATGAAATAAATACACAGGAAATTTTAAAAACTAGGGCAAATCAAGGTAGGAATTTTTTTCTTTTGACTGGGAAAAACCCAGAGGTGTGATGACATCTTGGACCCGGGAAAGCTCTGGGGTATCCGTAAGACCGGGCTGGGTCATTCCCAGGGTATGCATTCGAATGCATGTGTCTGTTTGAAGAAACATTTAAATTTTTCAAAGAATAAACAAATTTAATTTTTTAAATTATTTTTATATTGTTGTTATATAAATAACCCTTACAAATGTTTTAAAAAATCTTGCATTCAAGAGTTAATATTAATTTTTTTTTATGTAATGGAAATTAAAGTGTGTTTGTGATCGTAATTATATTATATTTTAGTATATAATATTGTAGCTGATTATTATCATGCAAAACTTCTTCATTCTTATTTTTGCGGAAAAATAAGAAGAAAGAATTGCTCTGTTGCCCTCCCTATTGGTCTGTATCTAGTTCTGTTCCCGCAATAATTGACAATATTTTTATATTCTATGCATCAGAATTAGTTAACTGAAACGTTTTAATATTTTGTTCTATCATGTTCTTGAGCATGCTAAACATGAAAATAACACTTTTTTTGGTTCATTGCCGGAAAAAAATACATGTGTGAAACTAAATATGGAAACCATTATTCTTTTTCTTTATTCTTCAATTGCATGAAAAGAATGCATTTTTTAAAACATCAGCCAATAAAATATTTTTGGCCAAGATCAGTCCCAATTAATTGTTAGTATAGGTTAGTATAAATTGATGTTTAAAAAAAATTTCATAATTGGATATACATGTATCTTCTTTTTGCACATTTTGTTTTATATTTAACAAAAAAAATGAGGTTGCAAACTAATTTTTTTTTTGCAGTTCAGTAAAAAATGTTCAGCACCCTAAAATATGAAAGTACAAAATATTCAAACTCCCTTCTCAGTTGAAATACCTAGACTATTGGATTTTCTTGGAATCTAATTAATATTAACAATTATCACATTTTTATATTCTATACATCGGAATTAGTTAACTCAAACGTTTTAATAATTTGTACTATCATGTTCTTGAGGATGCTAAACATGAAATTAACATTTTTATTTTGTTGATTGCCGAAAAAAAATACATGAGGGAAACTAAACATGAAAACCATTATTCTTTTTCTTCATTCTTCAATTGCATGAAAAGAATGCATTTTTTAAAACATCAACCAATAAAATATTTTTGACCAAGATTTTTGGCCAATTAATTGTTAGTATAAATTGATGTTTAAACAAGAAATGAACAGTTTTCATGCTATTGAGGAAAAGATAAAAATAAATTTCATAATTGGATTTATATATATTTTTTTTGCACATTTTGTTTTATATTTAACATAAAAAATTGAGGTGGCAAACTAAACTTTTTTTTCAGTTATGTAAAAAAGTTCAGCACCCTAAAACATGAAAGTACAAAATATTCAAACTCCCTTCTCAGTTGAAATACCTAGACTATTGGATTTTTTTGGAATCTAATTAATATTAACAATTTTCATGTGAGAAGAAGAACTTTACGGATGTAGACATATATATGTAGACATAGATGGATATTTCTAGTTCTTGAAAGATTAAAATAATAATCGACTAAAATTGTTATATTTACATTACAGCTAGTTAAATAATATAGATAATTATCTTTGAAAAAGTTAAAAATTCAATGTTCATGGCTCATACGCGACCAGAAGTTATGAATCGAATTGATTATTTTTTTTTCACCCTTAACAAAACTATTCAATGATATAACAATTTTTAAAAAATAGAACTTTTTTTTCTAGGCCCTTCGTAATGTATAAACCAAATTTAATTCTGGTAAAACTGTACTAAATATAGATCATAAGACAAAAATTTAGAAAAAAAATATGGCGTGGAGGACTAGTAAGTTGAGATTCTTCGTTGGTGAATCGGCCTGGACTCTTGTGATAAGATTTCAGAAATCAATGAGGTCACACAGCTGGTCTCGTCCTAAAGCATAAGATATTTTATAGCGGGCAAAACTGTGAATACTAGCTAGGGGAAAAGAATAGTACTGTCTTTTCCAGGATATAAAAACTTTTCACGGCTTATGAAAAGAGGGTCGCGTACAAGGCCGGGTCGTGAATCTGGCGCAGATAAAACTAAAATTTATTAAAGAGACTTCTCTCCTTTGCTACCATAATAATAAATTGTCACTCTACAGAGACTGGATGTCTCTCTACAGTCCTACAACGATTAACGGCTCTTTCTGAGCCATTGTTTAATTCTATGAGAGTAATAGATAATTTAAAATAAGATGTTATAATTATTTTATGAAAAATTAAATTAATACCCTGATTAAAATGATTCTCTAATTGGCGTTATTCTTATACTGTAAGCTGTCGTACATCAAAAATAGAGAATATTTTATTGAGTGAACCTGACGGGAACAGTAGCTATGATATTGTTTGAGTACTCTTTTCTACCGGGTACTTACTACATTTTAACCTAGGAGGGTTTGGATAAATCTTGATAATTACTAATTAAAAATTAATAATTACGAATTTCAGTATTGGGAATTTTATCCCTTCACTATTTCCTTGACATATAAAAACTAAATAAATGCAAATATCTTTGTTTCTATTAGTTTATCTTACATAGCCGGAAAACCATGGATTCATTTAGTGATGTCAGATAAAAATAAATTCCTTACATTTTTATGCTCTGTAAGGTTATATCCATTCTGTCCAACTCCATTTTTCTTCTCCAAAATGAATAAATATTATATTGAAAACTATATATATTTTTTTTAAACTAAAAAATTACTATAGGTCGTAAGTAGGCGAGGTCGCATTGTTTTTGGTCAATATAATGCTTAGTCTCACAATCGCTCTAAAGAGTCTTAGTCCTAGAATAATAAGCGTTTTTATCATTTCATGTAGTGTTTTCTACATCGTTTAGGAGTATTCGTTCTTCTAATGGGGTCCAGTTAAATGGGAAATAGAAAGGATTTTTGGTAGAAAATTTTGGATAAGTTATGAGAATTCGGTTTTAGGACAATAATTACGAGTTTCAACATTGTTACTTCAATTTGTTTCGGAAGCGTAAGGAAAAGAAACAGAAACTTTTACCTATATTGCTTATTATTTAGAAACTTGTTTTAATTTAATTTATTACTACATTTAATTTATAGTGATTAAAGAAGAGTGGTCTATACAATATTTAGATTATAATAAGATTTTCGAATAGAGTGACCAAAACACTATTTTGAAGTCGAAGTTTTGGGACTGAATATAGAGTGGTTAAATAGAAACCAGAAAGGGGTTTCGGGACAAATTTTTAGGTCACTAAGTTGAAATATGTAGCATCATAAAAAAATAAAAATAAATGAACTATTTTCAGAACATTTTACGAAACCCTCGTTTTGGAACCCAATTTTTAAGCACTACATTCCGTTTTATAATTTGAAATGGTGTTCGCTTTAAAACAATTAAAGAAATTTCTAATAACTCAAATAATAATTTACTACTTTAAGAAGAATCATTGGTCCTAGTTTTTTAGAACAAAGAATTTCTTTACCTAATTATTAAAATGTATAGGGTATGAATAACTATTATATATTATTATTAACTATTGTCTATTGTACTCTGCATTGCTGTGATAAAACTAACTTTAGGTTTGTGTTAGAACTGAATACGGGTAAAATGGAGGGAAAATATGTTTTTTTTTCTAAAACCTTTTTTTAACAGGTAGTCAGTCCGCTTGTTCTTATTTTTTATTTAATCTATTTATATTTTATATAGTTTTGGAAAAATATAAAAAACCCACATTTATCTTCCTTCATTTCCCTCCTACTGAGTTCTGGGACAAATCTAGATTTCTAGTTAATACAGCAATGCAAAAAACACTGTATTAGGCAGGTTCTATTTGTATTCCATGATTTCATAGAGATGCTATGTTTACTATGGAAGGTTACGTTAAAAAACTTCAGGTATAATAGCTAATAATAACTATAACAACCCTTGACTGTAACTTCATATTGTTTTTGATGTTTTAAATTAATAGAAACATAAAAGAACGACCGTAATAGTTTTATAAAGTCTTTCCAAGAATTTCTGGTAAATTCATTTGGCTAACTCTCCTCTAATTCTTGGCTCAATACAACTTGTAATAAATGGATGTAATTATTCATTAATTACTTGATTAATATTTTAAAGTGGTGTATTGTTAGTATTATATATTACATTGGAGGGAGAATAATTGTAGGTTAAGTGACTATCTTGCCTGCCAGTTGTAATATTAATTGTTAATTACAACTAGTGCTAATTAAGCTTCATGATTATTAATTAGGGTAATAGAACTCATTAATAATTTTAGCAATGCATCAATTGTAGAATATTACACTATCAATATGTTTCTGTCACTAAATGCAGCTCCAATAAATTGGAAAATTAGACTCGACACTTTTTTTTTTTTTTCAATATTTCTCATTTTGTTTTGGTACAATTTTTAACAAAAAATACGAAGTCACAGCTAAGCAAAAAAAAAGTAACCAAATAACTAAGCCAAAGAATTTTATAGTTCAAGATTAAGTAAATTAGCATTTTTATAACTTACTAAGAACAATTAATGTTTTAATTAATATTTCCTGATTTAAATTCTATAGTTTTTATCTGGTATTATGTAAATCATCATCAGATAATATTTAATGTACATGATAAAAGTACTCACAAAAGCTGGAATGAAGTAAAAATAAATGCTTAAATTGCTAAAATCTTTTTTTATACTCAAGAGTACGCGGTTTTCAAGTTGAAAACAGTCTTATTTGTTATACCCACATTATGTATTTATTATACATAATTATTATGGATAAGAAGTGTATTTTAGTATTTCGGTTGAAAACATTTGTATGAAGTATACCCTTAAGTTAATGCCAGGAGCACTTCACTTTTGGTTGGCTGGTTGGGTTTGGGTGGACTGTATATAAATGAAAAATGAAACGTGATTAAATGATAATAAAGGTCTATTATATGAATTACAAGTGCTGTTGGGGGTGGCCGAAAGAAACATTTATGGTTAGATGGGTTAATAAATTTTGAATGACTGGGCTAAGGAAAATTGTAGATATAATGAGGTGATTGGTGATGATGTTGATGTTAGTTGTTACATTTGGTAAACTTACTCTATTCTCTTGCTTCTCCCTCCTTATCTCTTGCTTCTCCCTCCTCATCCCTCTCTCTCACTCTCTCTCTCACTCTCTCCCTCTCTCTCTCTCTCCTATGCACCGGGAGTCACCTCCGAGTCTCTCTACTCACTTATTTTCATTACCGATGATTGTGAAGAAAAAGATAAAAAAGAAGTGTGTTGGCAAAATACAAAAACAAGATGGGTCTCTCTCGTTGCCGGGTTACTTCTCTTACTACTGAGAAAGAGAATTTTGACTGTTGGCAAAATGTGGCACTACTAATTCCTCCATATGGCAGCCCCTCAATTCAACCTTTCGGTCGCTGTAGGTTACCCGGAACAACATTAGAACTTTGAGCAGACTGAATTTCATATCACACCATTTTTAACGTAACTAGAAGGGAATTTCATCTTATTCTGAAATACACCTCAACTTAATTACTATGGACTTAAAGCTTATTAAATAGGGAAGATTTTCTAAAAGTGGCAGGTATTTAATACAATAGGAGTTTGCTAAAAACTATAATATTAATCAGTGGTTTTGGTTAACTATGTAAGAATATCTAGAATCAGCTTGTTATAAGAAAAAAAAATTATTCTTACTGTTTTTAACTTGGATTTCCACTTCTAAGATTAGATAAGCCTTATATATACTAATGATGTAAATTTAACAATCAAGTTGATTTGGCTGAAATTGGCTGTTTTATACACAATTTAACACCCTTTTCGGATTTTACTGCAAATCTTTTGATTTTTAACCACACGAAAAATCGGTCTCAAGCCATAACTCCAAAAACTAATTGTCCTTTTCCCTCAAGAAACATGAGTATACCTGAGTTTTTAATTTGTACTCCCATTCCTTTTTCTAGAAAATGTTTCATAAATTAGCAACTCCCCTCATTACTTTAATCGGTTGAGATACTGAAGGATAGTTCCTTCATGTACCCTTATCATTTTTTTCTCTTTCGACCTATTTCTCCAGTTAAATATATATTTAAGAGCATTTTGAGCTCGAGGAACCCCGAAGGACAAGAGTAGGTGATGGAAGGGTCGTGTAGACCATCCCACCAGGGTAATGAGGGCGTCATCGATTGTTTACGCCTGTGTAACCATGGTTACCGCACTTCTTACTTGTCATTGCCCAGGGCGTGTTCTTCGATGAGTATATTAGAAGAGCAATGGACTATTGTAGATTCTTTCATGAGTTCAGGAGTAACCTAAAGAAAAAAAAACGCTTAGATCGTTTAAAAGTGATGGTTGGGATTCCTGGGATTCCTGACACTACAAAAAATATCTTTGTTCAGTCTTCTCGTGAAATATTTTTAAAGTTTGTGCAGTACTTGCCTACAAAATTGGTTACAATTCATATAGAAATGTTCGTAGAAAACATAACACAAATCGTGAACTTAAATCAAAAATCTCCTATGTATATGTGGTAGAGGGTAGCTCATTGTGAAGGCAATGGACTACCAAGTCCAAAGATCAGGGCTGGAATCCGTGGAGTGAATGGATATACATAGGAGTGGGTAGTTCAAAACAATTAAAACGTTAACACGTTAATACGTTATGGTCGTATTTAGCCGGTTTTGAAATTGGGTATGTTTAATTTAGTTTAATATTAAAAAAGAGAGAGAGAGAGAGAGAGAGAGAATAAATATGAGAGAACTTAATTATACTTTATTTATTGTGGGGTGTCACTTTAAAATGGGCTAAATAAAAATAAAATGCTGAAATACTATAATATCTGTACAGGTACATCTTTTAAATGGATATTGCACATACCTAATTATGTTTTGCATTAAATATAAAAATAAGAAAGAAAAAATTATCTATCGTAATATACGATAATGTATAATCATAAAAAAAATGAAATGAAGATAATTAACAAAAAAGAGGAACTGATGATTGTAAACATATTTTCAAGTTTTATATGGATATTAGAAATATCAAAGATCTTTTCATAATGATGTCCTAAAGGTTATGATAAGATCTATATAAATAAAGATTATTGAAGACCATATAGATATCTAATTGTAATTGAATAAAAAGAACAAAAATGAAATAAAAATTAATAAAAAGGATCTAACAATGTTTACTGATTCTTATTGAATATTATAAAAATCCAAAAAATTGTATACTATTGGTAAAAAAATAAAACATAAAAAAAAATCATTCATCCGTAAATATATTTACAAATTTTAATTATGAACCAAAATATTTATTTTCAAGAAAGAATATAATTCCATTGGGAAGATGATGGTATTAGGAATGATCTACCGAACGCTGCTGTTAGGTGGGATATTGTACATTACCCTATAGGTTGGGAGTCGGTGTTACGAAAATGTACTCCTAGAAAATTACTGAACCTCTGACCCTTCATAAACATTACATTTAAACTTCAAAAATAATTTAAACATTAAAAGGTCAGCTCAAAAATAACATCAAAGGCTATTAAAAATTCAATGTAATTTAAAAAAAAATCATTGAAATCTTTTAAAATTCTTAGAATAACACCATGAAGTTTTATGAATAATAAGAAATGAAGTCTTCTTGCAAATGTTTTTTCCTTTAAATAAGTGCTATGGATAACTAATTCATTCCTTTCGATTGAATCAATTATTACAAGACCATTTCTAGTATTCGTTCAACTGTTACTTGGTCCATTCACTAATTTGTTATTATTTAGTGAGCTTGATTCAGGAGAGAGGTACCACAGTAGTTGAGGCATAGGACACCTAACAAACGTGGTAATCCGTCTGTCGACGATAATTATTCATCATGCTACATCAGTCATGATTGCTTTTTGAATGTGTGTTGGAAAATGTGGATGTTTTTAAACAATGTATTTTACCGATTCTTGTAAATACCAGTATTAAAATTTGACAATTAAAAACCAATATTCATTAAAAAAAATTAAATGAAAAAAATAATTTTAATAATAATTAAATACGTTAAAAATCACACAGTGTAAACATAGATATACATTTTAATATTAATATTTGCTTGATTTTTAGTTGCCGTATACAGCTACAAGGGTAGAGGCACCGTATTCTAAATTCCGTGGTTACATTTGACGATAAAATTTGTTCTTCTTTAGGAACTCAAATAGGTTCTTCCAATTTTCTTGCTGTAGGCCATGGACTTGGTCCTCGGAGGCCAAAAGAGGTTCTTAATAAGTCCAAACGCGAACAGTGTTCCAGGATATGCTCTATCGATAGGAAGCACTTTACATGCGCATGTAACATGTCGGTGGAGGATTCCCTTCAAGAAGATGCTTGTAGGTTAAACTTGTATGTCCAATCCTCAGTATGATGGTTTGTTCACGATGATTTCCGAGGTTGGCGGCAGAGGTCCATTTTTGTAGTTCAAAAATTGGGAAAATCTTTTATACCATCTGGAGTACTCAACCAATGAAATTCAATATTTCTGGTCTTACAGAGACGTTAAGATGTACGAGACGGCATTAAAGAGAATCAACTAGGGTTCGAATTTTAATGACTTTTCAATTACATAAAAATTTTAAATTACTCAGTTCAGTACTCTGGATAATAGACAAAAAAGGAAACTAATAAATGGTATTATCTCCCATATAAAAAATTATAAAAAAAAACTAACTTCTTATAAAAAAAATCAAGAAAAAACACAAAAATGGACTAAAGATTATTAAAAAGGCGCAATTCGTGTTTGTATACATATTTACTATTTTAAATAAATATCAGAAAAATCAAAAGTAAAATAAAAAAATAAAATAAGAATAATATAAGGTAAAAAAAAATAATCATCTAACTTATTATAAATAAGGTATCTTCTAATAGTAATAAAACAAAAACGGGAAAATGAAGTAATGATGATTATATATAAATGTATACATATGTTTAATAAATATTAAAAACTTGCGTACCATGGAAGATTTTCTTAATTTTTGTGCTACAGAGTTGGCAGTTCACTTTTGGTTTCAGCTCAATAAAAAATAAAAGATGACCTAAGGTTTCAAATAAAATTTCAAAATTTTTATAATGGTAGGTTTATGTTATTAAACATTAAATCGACCTTAAAAAATATGATAATCTATGATTCGTTGGAGTGATTGCTTATGTACATTTGACTTAATGTGCAAAATTGGTAAATGAATTGGTATAAATCAATTCATTTACTGATTATTTTATCGTACAGAGTATTCTAATGTTTGTATAAATAAAGTAAAAAAGATATTACAATAAACAAATGAGAATTCCATTTTAAGAAATAGAGGTCTGGAGGAAAGAGAAAAGTGCCAACGAGGGAATAGGAATGATTTTCTTTGCCTTGTCAAAGGCAAAAATACTATATTTCTTTTTGTGTGTCGAAGCTGTGCCGGACTACAAAAGAACAGACTTCCGAAACTCCTTAGGACAGACATAAAGGCTGATCCGAGCCGTTATGTTTACCAACTTGCCCTGTGTCCGCTGTCGCGATTTAAACAGCTCCAAGGAACTTTGCTATTTCTTTTTTCCCTCTGTTCCTACTCTGCAATGTTACTACTTATATTAAGAACACCTGTTTTTTTTTGGGGGGGGGGGTTTGAAATATCACTCAAACGTTGTTAATTAAATATATTTACATGCGTTTTAGAGTGATTTTCAGATCAATCGGTGTAGTATAGTTATAATCTTTACTTTAAATAGATGAATAAGCTTCACTGAGGAAAAAAAAAGTTTATTAAAGAATAACTTATTTTTTTCAGGAAAAATAAAAAGAAGAGAAAAGCCGTGACATTAAAGACGAAGGACAGTACCCTGTAGCATCTCTTCTCAGATTTGATTATTAACAAGAATTATTATTTTATTTTCTATTTAATATCTTTATTGAAATTTACAACTGTATAATATATAATACATGTTAACACTAATAAATATCATATTCAGCACTTTTTTTATCATATTCTGGAGTTGGCACCCTTAGCAATATCGTTAATCAGTCTGTTAGTATGCCCGTGAAGTTTATTACGAAAGCGGAGATAAGGGGAACGTACAAGTTGGTCGACCCTAGCACACACTTGGATGAATATAGGAAAAATCGCGACATGGATCAAAATTGAAAACTCCTAAAAGGACTTAGAAGTGTAAACAATCATGTTCTTCTAAGATTGCAGTACAATATAATCATTTAAACATTATACTGAATGGATTTCAATAAAAAAAGTTCAATAAAACTGTTAAAAAGTTTGTTACATTCATTATATTAAACCGAAAATTAAATGTCTATAAATATTTTGTTTTTCATTTATAATGATATTGATCTTCTGTTGTATATAGGTTTTTTCCAGAAGGTTCGAAACCAAATATAATATATAAAAGTATAATGTAAATATAAAAGAACATTTTTGTAAGATTTGCAAAAGAAATCTGTATTTACAATCAATAATTGAAATATTGCGTAAGTTATCCAAATGAAGAAAAAAATAATATTTGATACAAAATTATTTTAAAAGATTTATACGTTAGTGTTATTTACTAATGCATGTATTTCATTTAAACTAGCTAAACTTCGCTATTACTATATTTGAGATTGTATATAGATTTAATGAACACAATTAATATTTTGATTTATATTATTATATTTAGTTAGATTAAACATACATGTATAATTTATTATTATGATTTGGTAACATAAATAGACACGGTATATGCAATGACATTTGTTTTTAGCATCACTGGCAAGAAAGGTTGAAAAAACAGATATTTAGCTTACCAACTGCTCTGTTAACGCAGAGACTGGATTAAATACTATTATATGCATTGTTCAGAAATATGAACGATTATATGTATAATATAGCTTAGTAGAATATTAATATGTTTCTCTTATTCTTTAGAATGAGTTGAATCGATTGGTATATAATAACCATAGAAAAAAAAAAACAGTGTACTTTCTGAGCTACAAACCAAAAACGCTTAGTTTTGTTTATATGATTTTTTTACTTGAGAATTCGGGGATTTCATTATCTTTAATTCCTTTCCGTGGTGAAAGGGATTATTTTGAAAAAAAAAACACGTAAATCGGTCCAGTAATTCAAAAGTGTATTATGAACAAAGATTCCACCATTCGTTTTTATTTTTATTGATCAGATTTTTATAGAAAACTGGATAAAAAATTTTTCTATGAATCACAAAATTATTTGTTTGATAAAATAAAATCATCGCAATCTTTCCTGAAATTCTGTCATAAAACAAACCGTTTATATATTTCACATTTAAAACGAGTAATTCTTGTTTCCCAACTAAAACTCTGATCGACGATAAAAAAGTGATTCTCTTACTTCATTTATATTTGCATCATTCAGAAGTCTGGGTATCAGTGTAATATTATTAAATTTTTTAGGCACTTATGAAACAAGTGTTTCTGTCTTTTAGTGCTAAATAAACTTAAAACACTTTCTGGTAAACTAATTTAATACATACAGAGCCATTAACACTGTTAAATTGAAAAACTAAATAATAATAAATATTTATCAATAATCTAAATTCTTGATAGTGATTCGATACTTAGGACACCATCTTGACAAAAGACTTACTTGGAATCCACATATAAGACTGAAACGACAAGCAACTGCTCGTACATTTCGATTGCTACACCTTCTTGACAAACGCTCTAATCTTTCCATTCACTACAAAAATTATTATACACTATGATAATCAGACCAATTTGGACATATGGAATTAAGCTCTGGAGCTCTACCAAACCATAAAATTCCAATCCAAAATCCTACGTAAAATCCTTGATGCTCTTTATTACGTTATAAATAAACTCCACAAAGACCTTAACGTTTCACTCGTTGCAGATTTGGCCCAAAACAGATATGCGTCTATTCATTCCAAACTCCTTACCTATCCTGACCCATTAGTTCTTAATCTCTCATCCTTTAGAATCCCTGATAATCCTCCGAGGCTTCTGAAAAGAAGGTGGCCACGGGACCTTCTAATTTTAATTAAAGTTTGAAGTACCGCCAATATGTGGTTTCTTCCCAAGATTTTTAAGTGTAAATGAAACATTCCACATATTTACTTATTGTATTTATTATTTTGTACAGTTGTAAATTACATTAAATAAATTTTACAAAATATTAAAGAAAATATAATAAAATAAAAAGGATCCTTAAGCGATACTCCCACTTCATCATTCGATTTCAATGTAGATATTTAGAATTAAGTATGACATAATATATCTCTACACAGAGATGATTAATTTCAATAAGTGTCCCACTTGATGTACTTATCATCGCACTATAAAACGTTTGAAATTAACTTCATAGTTTTGGATTGAAAAAACAACGGCTTTTTCCTGAATCGTGAGTCTGTGTGCCGCAAGTCCAAACGTATTAAATAGGTATGCAGATTTATATATTTGGTTTTGGTCTGATTTTCAGTTTTAAGCTTGTAAAAAAAGAAAGTAGGTTAAGTAATTTCAGACGTTTATTTAGAGTCCTTCATTTCATTTTGACATGTGGTTCTGATTGTGTCTTCTGTTGATTATCCATGAAATCCAAGAAAATATATAGTGTCTGTTATAAAAATTTACATCTTACCCATATAAACTGGTGGGCAGGTGTCTTGTGGAAGTATGAGAGTAATATTTCATTATTTTCCAAAGTTAGTACCGTAAAGTGAGGTGTCAATGACACAACGTCGTTTTTCAAGTTTGAAATGTTCTGACGGGCTTGAAAAAGTTGCCACAAAGTGTTGGAAAGGTTTCATGAGTTCTCTTGAAGGTTGCTCTAGCAGTACCAAGACAATCAGATTCACATCATTTCGTTTTCCCTATTGTGTGGATTCGTATGGTAACTTCACAATAACACAACATTTGGCATAATCTTCCAAACTTCTGTTACCGTGCGTGTGGGTTGTGGAGTGTTCATGCGAGTAATTTATCGTTGATAATAATATTATTCTGAAATGGATTATAGATTGCAGAAAAATACCAAAACGAGCGTTTTATGGAAAAAGCGAAGGGGCTTTAGTGCACCAGCTGTGTACTTTTTTTAACGTAGGGGTGATAAAGGTACAAACTTATTTAGTTAAATTGGCCATGTGTTCACTCTTTTTACCTACTTATTTTCACTTTTTTTACCTACTTTCTCTTGTTATTCTTTTTTTAGTAGTGTAACAAAATACCTCATGTCTACAAGAAGAAATGCGGAGGACGTAGCAGCAGAAATTTTACTGATCAAAAAGAGACTTCAACATTCAAGATAAGAAGCTGTTCAAGTAAGATCAAGAAAAAAGCGAGTGAATTTTTTCTGGGGACGATAACAGCTCTTGTGAGAAGTTTCTAGGGTAGACCCCATATTTTTTTATTGTTCCTTAGGTAGGACCCACATTGTGGTTTTGGATAACAATCCGCATTGAAAATCAAGTATTTCTTTATAAGTCCTACGTTTCGGCCAATTCGGCCATCCTCATGGACAATCTATCCCAAAACAGCTTGTGAAGCTGTTTAATGAAGTTGAGCATTAAATTAGATAAACTTAATTCAATTTAAACAATAATAACTGGTCTCAAGATAGTAAAGAGATTATATATCAAATATTTTTTCAACAATGAAAATGTGTTTTAGTACCCTATTATTATTTTCTTCAATGGTTCAGACAATACAATCCGTGAAAGGCATTAAAATGACTTTTAAACCGAGAAATCTAATTAACAAGATTCTTCAATCAGACTAAATTATTGAAAACATATTTTATTCTACGTCTTGAAACCTTCTAGAACCTCTAAGGACTGAAAAGAACGGTTGACAATAGTACAACAGGAGAAAAACTTTATTAAGACAACAAAGATATGCTCCCCAACTTACATCCTTATTCTAATCTAATCGGACACTTTGTTTTTAATCTTATAATACATAAGCATAACAAGTAAACAAGTAAAAATATATAGACGAGTAACAAAATATAATAATAGAATATTATTATTTGACCACACCCGGACCATATTTCATTCATTAATACAAACAGTCAATCAGCAATCTTCCAATAATAGAATATGATTTTTTGTTTGTTTGTTGTCATCACTTTGGTTTTTTTTTCTTTTTGATAATTATTTTTTTCATTCTTATTTTCTTCTTCTTTATTATTTTTTTTAATCCCTCCTTTTTTATTTTTTATCCTTTCCCTTTTTTTTCTTCATAATTTTTTCTTTCAACCCAATGTGACTTTAAAAGAAGAATAAAAGGGATCAGCTGATCGAACGTATATAAGAGATGTACCGAATACAATAAAGCCAGTGTTTTACAGCAGTTCAAGCGAGTTAGATCTTATTCCTTCTT
>NW_027106137.1:1695934-1696680 GCF_000696795.3 Halyomorpha halys | reverse complement strand
TCAGTCGACAATCCTCCATGGCCTTTTTATGCACTTTTGCGATAAATTATGGGGTCGTAGCACTTTTTGACCGTCCACTGCGCGGATCATCATCTAAGCCCTCCCGACCAAATTTAAACTCGCTGGTCCACTTGGCAATAGTTGAATATGAAGGAGCAGAGTCCCCTAGTGGGTCCTTTGCTTTCATACCTTTCTTTACAAAGTTCTCAATTACAGCTCAAATCTCAGTTTTTTCCATTTTCACAAATCACCAGGCATAAAACAACAATCACTACCACCCACGCCACATGTTCACTCACAATCACAAAGGATGTGTGATTTTTGCGCGGGAACCTCGTTGCTCTAGCACTGACATCTAGCGGTGATTTCGAGAACTTTTCAAAACCACCCTCGTATGTAAGCCATTCACATTATTTACAGTATCTTCTCTTTAGTTTTAGTTTTTAGTTTTTAGTATGTAGGGAAAACCTCAGAAAACGAAGTGTGCCCCAGCACCTCGTCTATTTAACCTTGTATAAACTCCTAAAAAATATAAATCTCAACCTGTCCTTAGAATGGATTAATGCTCCAGTAAAAAAACAATCAATGTAAATGTATATATATATATATTTATAAAATTTCAATTATATAATTTTCTATAGGGGCTAGGGGAAAAAAATACAGTATCTTAATTGTATGAATTGAATCGTAAAATTTATGATCTCATTATGAGATGTCTAAGGCACAAAAGGCTTCTCTTCTTATTT
>NW_027106137.1:1683247-1694074 GCF_000696795.3 Halyomorpha halys | reverse complement strand
TCAGTCGACAATCCTCCATGGCCTTTTTATGCACTTTTGCGATAAATTATGGGGTCGTAGCACTTTTTGACCGTCCACTGCGCGGATCATCATCTGAGCCCTCCCGACCAAATTTAAACTCGCTGGTCCACTTGGCAACAGTTGAATATGAAGGAGCAAAGTCCCCTACTGGGCCCTTTGCTTTCATACCTTTCTTTACAACGTTTTCAATCACAGCTCAAATCTCAGTTTTTTCCATTTTCACAAATCACCAGGCATAAAACAACAATCACTACTACCCACGCCACGTGTTCACTCACAATCACAAAGGATTTGTGATTTTTGCGCGGGAACCTCGGAGCTCTAGCACTGACATCTAGCGGTGATTCCTAGAACTTTTCAAAATCACCCTCATATATAAGCCATTCACATTATTTACAGTATCTTACGTTTTCACGGCTCCAGTAGTCACCATCGAGCACCGACATGCAGTGGTAGCAGCCTATGCCGACGACATCGGTGTTTACGCTTCCAGCATGAGAGCCGATCTGGTCCTACTCCATGCAGAGACTGCCTCTGCCAACATAGTAGCTGCCCTGAAGAAGGACGGAATCAAGGTTAATCCGTCGAAGACGGATGCCATTGTCATGTCCTTCCAGAAGGGCAAGAAAAGCAGACTACCCCAGCAGTTCGTTGTGGATGGTGAGGGTCGGAAACTCTCTAATAGCATCCTCTACCTCGGCGTGACTCTTGACAGGCACCTCACCTTCTCTAATCACGCCAGGAAGAGGCTTAAGCTAGGCCGACAGAAGTCGTATAGACTCTATCACCTGCTTACCTCTCAGCAGATCTCACTCCGCCTCAAGCTGCAGATCTACAAGGCCGTTATACGTCCGACTTTTCTCCATGGCGCACCATTCATGCGGCACCTCTACCGGACCACGTTAACCAAACTGCAGAGCTTCCAGAATTCCCTCCTTCGGCGAATAGTCAGAGTAACCGCACTCCAAAGGGCCAGGAATAGTGCTATCAGAGAGGAGCTCCAACTCCCTTCTGTGCCGGAATTCATAGGCCGTAGGCACATCAAATTATTTGATGGGCTGAAAGACTGTGCCAATCCCCTATTCCGAGAAATAACCCCTCCCCCAAGACCTGGGAGGTGGCAAAGCACGGTCCCCTTGGACGACGTCCTCTCCGAGGGAAGGACTTCTGGCTCTGCAGCCTGAAGTCACCCACACCTCAATACTAACAGCCGGAATGGTCCCTCCCCACTCCTTGTTAGCCCCTGGCAGTCCAGCCACTCATGTAAAAACCGACTTCAGCGGACCAAGCATGTAATATCTTATAATGCCACAAGGCAAAACAAGATAAAATGTAAATATGTGTATATATTATCCTTAGTTTTAAGTAGCATATATAATTGTATTAGTTTAAATAAATAAAATAGGAGGTAAGAAAAAAAAAATACAGTATCTTAATTGTATGAATTGAATCGTAAAATTTATGATCTCATTATGAGATGTCTAAGGCACAAAAGGCTTCTCTTCTTATTTATGAGATGGATAAACGGTGTAATTAAATTCCTGGCATATTTGTTTGTACAATTTATAATCGTTGGATTTATGCAAATCCGTAGTGAATTTCTAAAACAATAAGACCTGTAATAAGTTAAGTGTCACAGTTATGCTTAAGATGAACTTCATATTATGTTGGTTCGTCTATTTCATTTGAATCATTTATTATTATTATTGTTATTATATGAAAAAATAATAAAGAAATTGTCGTGTTTACGGAAACCAAACAGATGGAAAACACTTAATAAAATATATTTGTTAATGGGAGTAAAACATTAAGAAAAAAAAAACTAAAATTTCTGAATTTATATTATTTTTTACTAAAGTCTTTAATATTTATTAGGGGAGGGGATCCAATAATTTCCTGATATTTGAGATTTCAATTCAACTGAAAATTCTGTAATGAAAATACTAAATTTTAAAGAAAGAATAAAAGTTTCATTTTACAATTAGTTGAAAACGTTTACTTCAAAATCCAAAGATTTATTGTTAATATCTTAAGTGTTTATTCATGTATGCATATGTAAATGTCTTTGAGCTGCATAATGAAATGGTCATTCGAGCCAATTGTTTGGCTATCTGGTGAAATCGACCTTAAAAAAATGATCTTTCCTTCGGTAAATTAAGTTCTCTTTAAGATGAAACCATTAGAAAGAAAGAAGGAAGACAATCCATTAAGGAAAGTGGAGGGAATTATTGATAATTGATCGTGGGCTTGGAAATCGAATCCCCCATTTAGGATATTGTAAGATATTTGTAAAAAAAAAAAAAAAAGACGGAAATTCAAAAAAAAATTATATAGGGAAAACTGGGTCGGAGAAGTACTGATTCGTTTGGCGCGAGAGCCACGTTGATCCTGGGGCTAAGCGTCTCTCAAAGCCCTTAAGTTAATCAAGTCTTCTTTCAAACTTACCTATCGGGATCCTGCCTCTCCTCTTTCAATAAATGCCATCTTTTGCCTTTATGATCCGCCTGGATAATCATTTCGATTAACATATTTTTTATTTTGTTCGAATTCACTAAACTGCGAGAGGAGGGTGGAGGGGGGAGTTCTTATATTTACAACTAATTTCTCTATGGGTTCAATTTGATTAATAATTTTTTTCCTGACATCTTCAAATTGAACAGATTTTTATATTTCTCGAAATTTACATTATTAATCATAAGATAAATCGGGCAGCTAAAACATCCGTAAATAAAAAGATTTTACTGTTTCCAAATTCGTTAATTTGGGCTTTGGATATGGATTTTTTCTAGAAACGGATGTTCTAATGATACATAACTAAAAAATGAAAATAAGAACCAAGGCGTTCCTCTACAACAAATGTTTGGTATGATATTGAATTGCCGAAGAAGTCCAACGCGAGTGGCCCTCCTTCCTCTCTCCGCTCAACCTGCTTTCAGAAACTCTGGAAACATTCATTTAGTGTCCCACACACGAATCAGAGGAGAATTCTGGCCCTGCTCTTGCCTTCCTTTAAACCATATGGATGCGACCCCCGGCCCGCTGTAAGATTTGATCCGGCCCGCGAGACATTTTGAAAAACCCAATTAAAAAAAAAGGTTACACTACTTACTCATACTCATAGAATCAAGTTAGCGAGCAAGGCGAATGGCTGCGATATAAGCCTTTGATGTTTGCCAGTGAGGCGGCACAACAAAAGATTATTGCTTCTCAATTGTTCTACTAGATCATTCCTTCATGTTGTCTATATAAGTGGGTGGATGGCCCGAACTTTAGTTCAGGGCTGAAAGCCTGTGCAAATCCACTGTTCAGAGAAATCACCCCTCCTCCAAGACCTGGGAGGTGGCAGAGCACTGTTCCCTTGGTCGATGTTCTCGCCTTGGGAGGGACTTCTGGCTCTACAGCCTGAAGTCATCACTTCATCACCGCCAGCCGGAATAACCCCTCCCTATTCCTAGTATGCTAAAGACAACATATGCCAACATCGATACACCGTCTTCAGCGGACCCGGCAGCCTATCTTAGAATGTCACACTGCCAAACCAAGATGTATTATTTTGCCTGCATATATACATTCATCTCTTCTTTCTATATATTTAATTTGTTAATCTTATTTTTTTCTAGGAGGTCAGAAAAAAAAGAACTTTAGTTCAATTCTATTTGAGCTACCGAGGTGATAACTTTGACAAGCGATTTCCTTTTGAACTACTAGTACCGTCAATTTGCTTTGTAACTTTGTGTGTATCTTGAATCCTTATTAATTATATTTTTTTATTAAGTTTATCGAACGAAAAGTAAGCGAAAATGATGTCTGGTAGAAAGAAACAAAAAGTAGATGCAGAGGGTCGGCAGTTTCAATAAAAATGGACTGAAGAATTCTTTTTTATTTAACACAATGGTAAGCCTATTTGTGTGCTGTGTTATGAATCCATTTCAGTAATGAAAGAATTCAATACAAAGAGGCATTACTCAACTAAGCATCCTATGCCGCACCCACTGACAGGAAAAATAAGAAAAGACAAAATCCAGAAACTTACCGCAAATTTGGAAAAACGGCTTTTGTTGTTTCTTAAACAAAGAACAAAGCATGATAATGTTATGAAAGCTAGTTTTATAGTTAGTTCAAAATTGGAAAATTCATTAAAACCATTTGCCGAAGGAGAATTTATCAAGGAATGTGTGTTAAAAGTTTGTTGTGTTATGTGTCCTGAAAAGAAAAATGAATTTGGAAAAATTAGTTTATCAAGATGAACTGTTGTCTGACGTATAGAGTGATGGCTAATGATATAACAGCAACATTGACTGACAGTATGGCTGGTTTTGAATCATATTCCATAGCATTAGACGAGAGCACTGATTTGTCCTAAACACCTCAACTGGCTATATTTACTTGAGGTGTTGAGTTCACTGCTACTGAGGAATTGCTTGCTTTACAGTCACTAAAAGGAACCACTACAGGAGAGGACATGTTAATGAAGTTCAAAAGGTATTCACAAGTTTTTGCTTGTCATGGTAAAAATTAGTTGGTGTATGTACAGATGGTGCACCTTCTATGGTCGGCTTACACAAAGGTTTCATTGGAATTTTAAATGAAAAAGCAACTGATTTAATTGTGCAAAACGATTATTTGATTGTCATTCATTGAATTATCCACCAATATAACTTGTGTGCCAAGTCAATTCGACTCCAGAATGTTATAAATGTGGTAGTAAAAACCATCAATTTTATTCGATCCCGAGGGCTTAACCATGGTCAGTTCAAGGCGTTTTTGGATGAAATATCAACCAAATATGACGACGTAACATATTATTGTGAAGCCAGATGGCTGAGCAAAGGGAAAATACTGAAAAGGTTTTACGAGCTTAGAAATGAAATAGCAGATTTTATGCAAATAAAAGATAAACCACTATCTGAATTGAGTGACCCAAAATGGATATGTGACTTCTGGATTTCTTCATTTCTGGTCGATCTTACATGCTATTTGAATGTTTTAAATTTGAAACTTCAAAAATAAGGGCAGTGAGTGAATGACAGATTCTGTCTGTTAACAGTTACCATTTCACCTCGCTCTCTACGTATGAAAATATTGCTTATGCTCAATATGCTGAAGAAAGTTACTGTCGCAGCAATTTTCGAACAGATGTAGCGATTTTAAAAACATGGAAGGTAGTTTCAATTTATTTGCTACTCCAACAAAAAGTAATGTACAAAATACTCCAATATACTTGCAAATGGAGTTGATCGAGATTCAAGAAAACTCACATCTAAAATCTAAATTTGAAGACGTGGAGTTGTACGATTTCTACGAAAAATATCTCGAAGAAGACGATTTCCGCAGCTTAGAATATTCGCAAGAAGCTTGATTTGTGCGTTTGGCAGTACTTAAACGCGAACCGTTCTTTTCAATGATGAAAGATTCACTTTTTATTTCTGTTTTAGAAGGTTCGGAAAAAAAAGAAAAAAAAAATGATGAAAGTTAATAAATCACGATGGTTTGATTTTGGTTGACAAGTTTGACTGATGATAATTTGGAAAATTCTTTACGTCTTTGTATCAGTGGAATTTGATCCAAATATCGATGGATTATTTTCCCAAATTCTAGCTCAGCTCTCATTGATTTTGGTGTTGCTATTTAACTTTCGTTGTTTGTAATTAAAATTTCACGATTTAATTATAATGTTGTACCGATTTTTTTTATTTCATTTTGTTATCTTATTATAATAACAATGTCGTATTATTTCATTATTCATTATTTCTGTTATATTAAATCTATCATTAAAATTATGAATATTACTTTAAAACACTACTTTTAACTACGTATTTGCACATTAAAGTTTGGCCCACAACTTGTCAAAGGTTGCCCATACCTGCTTTAAACTATGGGAGGTATGCACCTCAAATTTGTTTGACAACTGTCCTACACCCTCGCGCGGTATCATTACCTTTCGGGGTGCCTCCGACGGGAAGCGGATGTGGAGATGGTCGGTGGAAATTCCTGACAAATTCCACTCGGTTAAGTCCAATGAACTCGCTGACCAACAATGAGAGCGGCCCCCAGGCTTGCTGGATGGTGTGACGTAGGATTGAACGCCCTACTCACATATTTTTTAGTTCACAAAATACCACAAAACAGTCATGGATCATACTGGAGGTATAACGCTCATTGTCCGGAGGTGAACTAGTCCCCTGTTTGGGTCTCCGGGTGGGGACTGCTTCAGGGAATTCATGGCTTAAATTGAAAATTAGAGACTTAATTATAGGAAGGTGGAATTTAAGAAGTTTAAATTCCACTGGTAGGTTAAAATCAGCCGCAAATGAGGTTAAGGGATACAATCTAGATATCGTGACGCTGCAAGAAGTTCGTTAGCCAGGGAAGGACTCGTTAAAGGAAGGGAAGTACACGATTTGGTACGGGGGAGTAGTACTTATTTTTTAGATACAGGATTTCTTATTAGGAATAGTTTGCTTTCCGCGTTGATAGATGTCAATTGTTTTAGTGATAGGGTATCGATAGCAATATTTCAGGGACGTTGGTTTAAAATCGCTCTAATTAACATTCATTATTCTACGGAAGACTAAATATAATGAAGAGATTAAATGCGAATTCTATGATAAATTGGAGGGAGTATACGATAAATTACCGCGAAGTTGTATGAAAATATTATTAGGATATGCAAACGCAAAAATTGGAAGAGAAGAAGTATATTATCCAACGATCGTATAAATATGCATGAAAGTAACGATAATGGAATACGACTTTGCAAATGGCTTTGCCATATCGATAAAACCTAATAATTAAAAGTACTACATTCAAACGTAAGGATATTCACAAATATACATGGACATCACTGGATTCGCAAACGTGTAATCAAATCGATCATGTCTTAGTATAACATAGATGGCCTAATAGTATAATTAACGTGAGATCCTATCAAGAGGCAGAATGAGATTCAGATCACGAACTAGTAATCGCAAAAATTCGACAAAAAATAGAGAAATGAAAACGGGTTCTGTCCTGAAAATTTCGATCTGTAGAAATTAAAATTCACTTTAATTCGAAATCAATTCGCGCTCGAAATAAAAAATAGATTTGAAGTCTTAGAACCCCAATGAAGCTCACGCAGAAATTGGGAATTTATGGGTAGGATATTATTACAGTGATAATATAGGATATTAATAGAGATAATTTTAAAGAAGTCGGTAATTTGTTTTTCGGAAAAAGGGAAATTAATAAGAATAAACTCTGGTTCGATGAAGAGTGTCTTAAAATGTGCAAACAAAGAAAAGCTGCTAAGTTCAAAACTCTCAGTAATCCTAGCGAAAACAATGTTACTTACTTCCGGGGCTCAAAAAATAAGACGTCTATATTCCTCAGAAATAAAAAAAGGGAATATCCTAAAAATAAAATAATAGAAATAGAAAATAACAAAATCGAAAATAACGTCCGAGAAATGTAGAGAGATATTCACCGATCCCGGAAATTCCGCTCTGCAGCGACGGAAATAAGAGATAAAAATAATAATATATTTGCTAATCCGGTAGATATTTTGGATACGTTTAAGAAACACTTTGAAAGTATTCTGAATACGGGAAATAATTGTCACTCTCTTCTGACTGAATACCAGAGTGCTGAACCGTGGATAGAAGAACCAAGTCAGGAGGAAGTCGAAAAGGCCATCGCAAAATTTCGATAACCTTATAAAGCAGCGGGAACTAACAATATTCCTAGTGAACTAATCAAGGTATATGGTGAAATAGGAGTTTCTAAAATACACCTTTTAGTAAAAAAGATCTTCGAAATTGAGGAGTTGCCTGAGGAATGGAAGAAGTCTCGTCTCTACTTATTTCTGTTCACAAAAAGGGCCCGACGACAGATTATAACTACCGAGGAATCTCACTCCTTCTTGTTGTATGTTACAAAATGTTTACCTAATCTTGACTAGTGGAATCACGGAATACGCTAAAGAAATTATCGGAGCCTACCAATGTGGTTTTAGACGATCTCGTTCAACTATTAATCAAATTTTTTCATAACGGCAAATGTTTCAATATATTCACATATTAAGGGAACCCAATATCCTTGAAATCCGAAAGGTTAAAATAAATCGATTCGCAAGCGCGCGATCATAAAATCTATATTTTTTTCGTTTTCAGCCCCTCTGAAAATATGAAAAGGGAGAACTAACTAAATATCAGTTTTAGATATGGCCTATCGCTTCATAACTAAATGTTAGTTGCTGATTTCAGATCATAGCTAATTCAGTTCCAAGAGTTCATGGTGGCTTATAGCTGTATTATGTAGTTCCAATGGCACATAGCAACATTAGTTTTTAGTTTCCAATGCAGCTACAGCTAATTTAACTTTAGTTTTTAGTTGTTAGTTATAGCTAACTTTTGCCCAAATCTGCACAAGAACTTAATCTTGTCAAAACTTGAAAGTTGAAGATATAAATACACATAATATGACCGTGAGCGTCAAAGAGAAAAAGATTACGTGATAAAAATTATTTCAAAAGTGCCCATTATAATTGTTTCTAAATCAATTTATTTATATATATTTGTTAATAATATTTGTATTCAAATTTTTATGAATTATTTCACTATTGAGTAATGGGAAATAATAATGAAAAATAATCTGAATCCTATACTTAACAATTATAACATCGTTTCCTCTCCGCAATTAGGATTCATCAAGGAGACAATCTAAAATTTTCATATTATTAACATATAATTCCTTCACTAATATTTCCTCTTAATTGATTTGTCACATTCGCTGCAGTTTTTTGCAATACAGGATAATTTCCCATGTTACCAATCTTTAAAACAAAAATATTTATTAACTGATTATCATAAAAGTTTTCTGTAAGATTTTAACAAACCTATAATTTATAATTTTAATGGATCAATATTAATAACACTTTTCGTTTTAGCAAATTAAACTGATTTTCACTATTATCAACAAAATCTACCTTTAACAGGTTAGGACTCTCATCACCTAAGTACATACTTCATTATTCATACACATAGCTCTAATCTAACATTTTAATATTATTCATCATTCATGATTTTATTAATGGCTTATATAACATCTAAAAAATGTTATTGACTTTTAATTATTAATTTGATTCAGAATAATGGTGGTCTAGGCCTGTATTTTTTATGTTCCTTATAATTCGTATTCCGTGAAATATAAATTGCTTTAAAATGTTTTCTTCTAAAATTGCTCTCTTCCTTATCAATAACTTTTACATTCTCCTGATCAAACCCAGGTCCATTATGAAAAACGTGTTGTGTTAATGCTCTTTTCTTTTGGCCATTCTTAGGTTTCTACCTAGATAGTTCGAAAATATAACAGTTGAACTCACGAAACATAAAAACATTTACTTTTCATTAATTAACAGCTATAATTGTTACCACGGGATTAATTAAAGTTCCTAAAGAATTACGACTTAATGGAGATGGGGGAGCCTAGCCTAAGATTTAGCTCCTAAATTACCTGATCCCTGAGGTATAACGCTCTCTTCAGCATTTCTTTCTCCGGAGTTTTATTTATGATAAAATAGCCTTACTGCTGTTGGCATGTTATTTATCAATTTAATTTTTTTTTTCAATATGTTTAATTTAAATTTAATTCAGTGTGTACCATTAAGTTTTGTAACAGCTTATGGAAATAATTTAAGATTCCATCCGATGGCGGATGTAATTGATCACTATTACATCATTAAAAAGTGATATTGACTTTTAGTTATAATCAGAATGTCAGGCTTAAGATAGAACTTTAAAAGCTTACTTATTAGTTGATCTTTCTAAGAGATCATTTAACAAGCCTTCATCATCTTTTCACCTTCATTGGCCGTTTTTTTGGCGTTTATATCAGATGTAGTATATGAAATTAAAGTTCTTTTTAATCAAGGTTTAAGGTGACATTGGAATTAAATATTTCATTAAAAAAATCGCGGGAATATCAACAATCTTATGCAGAATATGTCCATGATGCAAAAAACTCCCGAAAAAAGGTTAAAAACAGCTAGTCATAAGTCCTCAATAAATAAAATCTGTTAAAAGTTCAGTTTGAAAGTACAATGGGTACATATTTCACGTCACACCTCAATAGCTTAGGATTAAACCCGAATATATCAAAAACTCTTAGAGACGATGATAAAACAATAGAATTAGTATTTTACAATATCAAAATTTATTGACAAAAAATATAATATCGAACAGGAGAAACGGAAAATAAAACAAATATAAGCATTAATAAATTACGTGTATTGGAAGATGATCAGGGTTGCGGTCAAAGCAGAAACAAATTTTATTAATTAATAAATTACGTTGATGACCAGTGATGTTTTACGCCATTAAACAAAAATGAACTAACGAACGAAGTGGGTACTGGCGAGTAATTTCCTTATTCGTAGCAATTATATCAAGTAAATATTTTTTTAGGACGTAATAGCCTAGTATGTGGGGATCCCAGAATGCCAGATTCAGAATATTGTGTTTGATACCCACCTGGGTCAGTTAATTATTTCACGGCAATCCAGAGAAATGAATCTTGACGTCCAGACTCAAGTATTCATGCCTTGATTCCACAGGTTAGGTTTCTTGTAGGGATTTAGACATACATTTAAAAATAAAATCAGAATGTAGGAGGTACATATTCGCCAAATATGTAAATAAATATGCTGATTTAAGATTGTTTAAAACTTGAATATCCATCTTCCTACCGTCCTATTTCCTAAATTCTATAAAAACTCTTATTAAAACGCATCTATCCAATCCTTGACTCATATCATGTTATTCCTGACCA
>NW_027106137.1:1678858-1682095 GCF_000696795.3 Halyomorpha halys | reverse complement strand
GGGAACAGATCCTAAGCTTGTTAGAAATTCTTTATGGTTTGGAATACAGATTTTTATTACTTAATTAATAATTATTTTTTGAAAATTTATAATTTAACTGGATAAAAAAAAATACAATAAGTAAATGTGATAAATGTTTCAGAACACACGATAATCTTGAGAAGGGACCACTAAATGGTGGCACTTTAATTATTGCTTTAAATTAGAAGATCACTAGGCCATGTTATTTTCGGACACCTCAGAGGATCTGACTAACAATCAGGGATTGAGAATGAGAAGTAATGGGTTTTTTTGGGTAATGATTTTGGAATGAATGAAGATACATCTATTTCGTCTGTAACGAATTGGGCGTTGAGTTTTTTATGGATGAGTTTATTTGTGACGTAATAAGGACCATCAAGGATTTAGAATTGTAAGGATCCAAATATAATAATTAATTAAATGGAAGAAATGTTGCTGTTTTTAAAGTTAGTAATTTACTTAATTGTAATTTCTCTGTAAGGTACAAGAAAAAACTAAAAAAAAAAAGATTTTCTCTAAATGGATGGTGTACATTGTGTGCCTAGGCATGTGATGGTACCTTATTAAGAGAATAAGAATTACAGATTTAAATTTAACAATATAGATATATTTTGATAAATTAAGTAATTCGTCATGTGTTATAACATAAATAATGAATGTATTTATTTTTCTTATAGATTTAATGTGATAGTCAATAACTCAGTATGTATCAGGGATACTTAACAAACTCATCATTTTGAATAATATAGATTTCTGAAGAAAAGTAATTTTAGATATAAATAAAACGGGTGATCGCCTCACCTTGAAAATCGAAAGGACTTATAGGATCAACTTAATAATATTGTGCATTCTCACCCCTTTTCCTATGAAAGCACATTTCCAGCATTGTATTTCTCGCAATCTGAAACAAAATTAAGAAATCTTTTAAAAAATTAAATTGATTTTTTTTTTTACTTTTTCTAGAATTAGTAGAAAAAAAAGTATTTAGTAGAATTGAAAGAAACCTTACTGTTACATAATATTGTTTTTATATTTTAATTGAATTAGAATTAATAATTATTTCACTCATTAGAAATGAAGATGTTGATTTTGAATTATGTATAATTCTGCTCATTAGTCGGTATGAACTTAAAATATGAGAATAGTCCTAAAGAAAAATTATTATTTTGATTTTAGTTCTAAGTTTTATTTTGAACATTAAACTGTGTAGAAACTTATTATCATTCATAATATGGACGATCCTTTATGCTTTTAGAAACGTTTAAAGCCACTTCATGTGTCGCTTATACTGATGGTAATATGATCAAGTGGTTTCTATACTGTTAGGAGCTTTGACAACCTGTTTTCACTCTGTGCATAGCATTTCAGGTTTAGTCGAACAAAAGGACGGAATTATTCATCCCCAACGGTGGTACTTTATACAGTCCAGTGACCAAGGGTTAAAGTTAAGCGACTTCAGCATTGGGTACTCTTTCACAGGAACTACACTGAAAATAATACAAACAATGTGGACTCGACGAATCAGGAGATTTAATTTATTCGGAATGGAATATTACAATTTATGTCATTCGTTCATTTAAATTTATGTCAATCTAAGACGCCCTTTTAAAAATATAATTCCTGATTAAAGAAGAAGTATAAAAAATTAAGTCGTGGGTATTAACAAAATAAATACGAGATTATAGATATTTCATGCATAAAATTAATTCAGACTAAAATAGGTTTGAACACTCGTCTTCGTGAAGACGAGTGGTGTCTTTTTGGAGTAATTAACCAGGGCTTAACATATTTGAGAACAATGACTTACATAAAATATTTCAATCAGTCAATTGGAGATTAAAGAAGCCTACACAAATTCGTGTTAAGTGAACTGTACTTTCTAAATAAATTTATTCCCGTGGGATAAAATGGACTTGTGGTGTTGGAATGGATAATGAAGGACCACTAAATTGATAAACCAACGGGCAGACGTCCTTGGGGTCAACCGAAACATAGATGAAAAGTTGTTTTAGTGGTATTCAGTTGAGGGAAATTCTAGGGCAAGCGCTTACCGATAGGTGTTTTCGTGGGCACAATTCTAGGTTTGCCCAGCGTTCTTCTATATACTGGATTGAGATATTATGTTTTTAAACAACCAAAACATGTTTTTTAATAAATGTGATTCATTAGGTTTCGTAGTAATCTTTTTATAGAAAACCCTTTTATGAAGCACATGAAGTTTTTCAGTTTTCATCTTAGTACTTATTCTTTCCATTATAATTTCAGGATAAAACTCTCACCATACTATATTCGCGATATTGAACTGCTGTGAGTACTTTTTCGTAGCTCTTTTATACTTTCTAGGTCATTCGTTCGAAGTTTTAGAAAGCAAAGAAAGGTTTTTAAATCGACAGTTTCTTATTAAATGAACCGTAATTATGAAATTCAAAGAATTAGGAATATGATTTCAAAATTAACAGAGAAAAAAGGATTGTACTTAATAATGCAATGATAGGACCGGTGACAGTTTATTTGTTACGGATAGAGATTAGAGGAGGTATAAACGCAGTTTAACTAAATTAAATTCATTATTTCAAGAAGTTGAGTTGTGTGTAGAGGCGGATTTACCCAGGGATTCACTTTATCACTTTTCTTCAATGAGAAAGGGAAGCTAAAAAATGAGAGTTGAACACACTTTCGGAGCTCAGATTTTTATTGAGGTTTGTAGAAACAGTAGAGAAATGGTGTTTGGGTTCTGCCAAAAGTCTCCGAAGTTCGTCATAAGATACGCCTTTTTGTCTTCACTTTTTCTGGCACCTTACCACCTATACCCTTTCTGTAACGATTTACCTAATAAATCGACTAGGCACGTCTAGGGGCGCAGGATGCCGTGGGTTATACAATGCCATGAGACCAATACTAATCCTAATATTTGTTTAAATAACAAATAAAGTATTTATAATCTTTAAGTCTTTATGATCAGAGGAATTTATTTAAATTAAAATTAATTCAATTAATTTTTGTGGGCCTCGGTCAGGGATCTCAATATCCAAACCATTTAAAATACCTCGTTTTCAGGGTCTCTTTTAATACTAGGAGATTTATGCAATGATGAAGAGTCTTTATCGAGGTACTTGGGATAACCCTGAAGCTGAACTTGAACAAAACACAAAATTAGAAAGAGAGATTAGTCATTATCAGAACATTGATTTATATCAGCTTTGTTGGTCTAACTGT
>NW_027106137.1:1675619-1678042 GCF_000696795.3 Halyomorpha halys | reverse complement strand
TTTATACATGATGACAATACATATATTAAATGAATGGCCGGTAAGTTTGACCAACCCAACAAATAAAGAAAAATTAAGAGTACAGTTCTACCTTATAAGATATCAATCCAAAGGTACATACGACAGGATAGACTACGAATTGAACAGACTCGACTAACTCAAAGAGTACTTTCCTTTAGGAACATCTAGACTAATATGTACATAGTGTAACGTACCATTAACATTAAACACACCGGTAGACATCAGGCATGTGATTAACATATCATTTGGTAACTTTACTAAACGATAATGGACCCCACATGCCGGAAATATTCGATTGTCTCAAGAAAACAAATATGTACCACTATATATAACAAACATTGTTTATTACATCTACGATATTAATGTCACTTACTATCAAGGAATATATATATATTTTTTCTTGATTTCAGTTTATTTATTCATTTCTTAATATTAACTACTGTTATGATATCAGCTAGTATATTGTTGTTTAGACATGATGCCCCAATTGGGAATGTTTCGAAGTGGAAAACTCAGTACGTATAGGCAAACATAACCATCTGCGGATTGCCTTATATCATATTAAAACAACAAAAAGAAAAAGAAAAAGTGGAACTAAGGGAATAAAAAATGGTAACAAGTTAGATAACGAAGCTCAAGTTGAAAAACAGGTAGAAAGATTAAATCTAATTTGATTCATCTCTTTTTCTTTTCAAGAAGTAACTTGAATGAATGAAACTACACTATTAACATATACTGACGATATTAAACTCAGAAGTCTATAGTATCAATTACAATTAAAATGGACTCTTGCTCTTAAATGGTGTCCCTAAACATTCTCTAACCAGAGTGGGAATCCGTGTATCATTTCATGAGACCTCTGGCAATTAATTTAACTAATCTCCAATTAATGTCAGGTGAACTACAAGGGAATTAACATCGCAATGGACCCAATCCCCCGGTTCCCTGTAAGTAGCCCTTTTCACCGCACAATGATTGAAAATTTGAAAAAAAAAAAGGAAAAAAAAGGTTTTTCGAAAAAGCAAAACTTTATCAATTTTAAAGTATTACAGTTTAGTTAATTTAAAAACTAAATTTTTTTAAAAATAAAAAAATTGAATTTTTATTAAAATTGATTTTATAAAAAATTATTATGATTAGTGGGTGAAAATGTGTAATTTCTACTCTAAACTGAAAATAAATATTTGTTTTCTCACTTTTAAAACCTAAATAAAAGACATGTTGTGATTTGGAGAGTGGCTATTTTATTTTAGGTTGAAGCGCAAACATTCACTTTTTCAACGACGAAATTTCTAGCTTTTAACTCAAAATTAACAAAGGTTAAACAAGTTTTTTCTCCATTTTTACTTAGTAACTAATTATTTCCAGTGTATATAATGATAAATTATTATATATGTACTATTAATGTATAATAATTTATATATTAGATAACTGTTACGTTTCTGGTCAAACAGCTTTTCTAAAGGGTGTAAGGGTTCAAGAAGGTCCATTTATTTCTTTTATATATTTAATTTATATATCACATTACATATAAAGTTCCCTTTCATGAGGAAACATTTTTCCGTTTTAATACGGGGCAACAGAGGTGTTGCATATCCTACTCTCTTTCAAAGGATAAATGAAGGCAAAAAGGTGGAGAGTTGGTGACACCCTCGGTGCTCAGGTTTATTTTTAGGACTATTCTTATTTCTGCCATTGTAATGTTAACTGAGACAAGAGACAGTCGGTGATTAGATCCTGCCCCCCTTTGCCACGCCTTCGCTATCCATAAGATCCGCCTTTTTGGCTTCCTTTTTACCAGATTGCTTACCCTCTTTTTTATACTACTTCCTTCAAGCAGAACGCTAAGAACGTTTAAAGCTATGTCAGCCTGACATCCGCCGTCTTTAAGTAAACAGGGTTATGTTCAATAATCTAGATATTTTTCAAAGAAGAAGGCCCCACTTGTTGCCTTCCAAGAGCGGGTCTCATATATCGAATGTTGAAGTACAACAGGAGCTTAAAAATTTTTCAATCGTAAAGGAATTCTTGCACTATGGATAGTTTTGTTCAGTATCAATGGTTTATATCATATGAGAATGTAGAAATTGATTTACGTGCACAACAATATTCTTAGCATTCTGTGGAAAGAATCCCGTTTATGTAAAAATCATGGGTAGTGCTTTTGATTTGTTTTCCTTCAAAAAGCCACTTTCATTTAAATTTTATGTAATTGCTACAACTCTACTAATAAGCTTACTATTTTTCAACATTATTCTTAATGCTCCTAGATATAAAAAAAAAAAAGTATGTATTCTAGTGTAACATTAAATTATTATTCCACTTCTACTTTCGTCATACCTTATGAAATCGACTTGCTCGTATTTGGCTTCTATTCACTCTAGACCTAATTATCCAGATTT
>NW_027106137.1:1674355-1675329 GCF_000696795.3 Halyomorpha halys | reverse complement strand
ATTAATGTTATCTAACATTTTAAAATAAATAAATAAATTGAACTTTACTGTACGTATGTATCTGTCGTCGGCATGCCAGGATAATCGCTGAGGGCAGTTATCCAAAATTAAGTTAATTAATTTATGTTTAGTCCTGCAAAACTATTATTATAATTGTAGTTAAGTGCCACGGGACGCGTAAGCGTGAAATGTGACTTCACTGTGTTGTCGAAAACGTTTGGCAGCCTCTTCGTGGTCAGTCTCGATATCCAGGTACAGTCTCGTTTCTTTAGCGGAATTGTTCGTGGTGAAACGAGTCACATTCACCGTGAATAACATTTCTCGCATCGACATTAAGGAGAGTGCAGGAGATATTATAATCGCTGGAGGTGGCCTTGGCTTGGTCACCGTTTTATCTTCGGTTTTTTTCGCTCTCTTCTGTTTTCGTAGGGTGTCGTAGATTGTAGGATCGACAAAATTAGGAGCCTGTGGTAGCTCAGTTTTGGCCCGGGGGCGAAAGCAACGTTTTCCACTTGCTACTGTCCAATTTTCGACAGTTCGCTTAATACCACGTTGTGAAACGAGTTCATGCCTATTAACAACACCAATGGCCGGAGGGCCAGATAGAGACACACTGGTTCCTGCACGGGGCTGGATTGCGATTGGCTGAGCCAATACGTTGTGGCTGTGGTTGGCTGGGGCTCTTCTTGCTGGGCAGACTCGATCTCGTCCATCGCTGTGATGGACTCCCTTCCAATCACGAGGAGGCCCCTCACCTCCGGACTCAAAATAGCTCCTTGGATGGATAGCTCATATCTAAAATTAAATGTAACAGGTAGCCTTAAAATACCAAAGGTAGTAAAAGGTAAGACACAACCCGAATTACTCTCTCTTTTTCACAGTAATGCACATACTAATTCACTTTTTATTTCTGTTTTAGAGGGTTCGGAAAAAAAAAGATGGACTCCGTCTTTTAGTTGGCTCTGGTGTGAAGG
>NW_027106137.1:1647636-1673625 GCF_000696795.3 Halyomorpha halys | reverse complement strand
CAAACAAAAAGCAACACTTAACAACTTTTGTCTCTGATTGGGCGACGGAAGGCAATATTGTTACTTCGCGCACATTACACTTAATTAGGTAATAAACACTAACCTGTGTATTCCTAAGGTCCAGGAGTCTCTGCTAGAGCCTTAAACTGGAGCTTCATCAGGAGACACAGATAGCACCAAGTAAGCAGGAAGAGCAAGCAGAAAATAGGAACGAAGATCCGCACACGTTGACTACCGGCTTCATATTTCTCCTCGTCTCCTGCATGTCTTCTACTGGTCAAAGAGGATTCCTCTACTGGAACCTGCGACAACGTAATTTACTCCAGTATTCCTGGAAGTTGGATAATAACCGGAGAGCTAACCTTAACTTAACCTAAAGCCGTGTTATAAACACGATTGCTAGGTCAATATTGTCTTCGTAATATAAGTTTCCATGGGATTATTACCGCCACACAGCCTGGAGGTGGGACGGGCATTGAGATCCCCAAGGACCACATACCGGCTCTTTTTTTGGGTATGCTGCATGCAACAGTTTCAAGGTGGTGAGACACGTTCTAGGGCGCCTGTATACACATGTAAACGTATAGCGATGTTTAAGGCGGACATTCACAGAGACCATGTGTGTGCCCTCAGCCGGTTCAACAGGTTTGGAGCCTCGATGAGATGTCAATTCTGACCTGTATGAGGACACTCGCTATATTACCAGGGTGGCATGCCTCCACGGTGTATGGTGTAGCCTCTGTGGTGTAGTCGCGATGTTGCAGCAAGGATTTCGTCTGACAGGGCTACGATCGATGGTTTGTGCTGCTGTAGAAGTATTTCTATTTCAGCTAACTTCGATAGAAGGCCTCGGATATTATAGTTGACTACGATGTGCTCAGTCATGGGGCTGCTCGATGATTTTGGTCATGGTGTTGAGGAGAGTCATCACCACTGTCATCATCTGATCCATGCTGGAGCACATTTTCTCAACGAGAGGTGTGAGGATCGAGGTTTCCTATGTCGAAGTTGGCTAAGTAGGTGTATAGGTCTTTGCAGGCGTAGGCAGCTGAGCTGATGATCGTAGAATGTTGTTGAAAGCAAGGTCGCTTGAAAATCGCGTAGCTTGATGTGAACGAGGCGACGTGGTCCTCACCACAATGCTTGCTTGCATCTGCGGCCCAAACCGCAAACTTAGGCCGGTACTTCTATACGGGGCACCACATGCTGTGGAGGACGGTCCGCACTGCATCGTGGAAGAAGAAGAAGCCCCGGAACTACATCAGCTCCTCGATTTGCCCACCGTACCAGAGTCCATTGGTTGGAGGCATGTTAAGTTCTTTGACTCCCTCAAATCGCTGACCAATCCACTCTTTCAAACACTGACACCAGCTCCTCCTCCAGCGCGTTGGCTGAGACCTACATTACCGTAGCCAATGAAATCTGCTACTAGAGACACGTATAGTTTTTAGTTTTAGTGCGCCAATGAAACTGGGTGTTCCCTAACACCTCACAAAACTCACTGTCAGAACTAAACCATCAGCACTTTCATTATATAAAATAAGTTATTCCTTAGAATGGAGCTCTGCTCTAGGAGCTAGCGCAGATAAATAGTATATTTTATCTTTATATTATACTTGTTTTATTTTATTTTGTTTATTAAATTATTTTTTTAGGGGTTTGGAAAAAAAAATCAGTATCAAAGTTACCAAGCGTAGTTTGTCAAAACCCTTTTTCCCTACTTTTATTATTATCCTGATCCAGAATAGACTTAAGTTTTTGATTAGTGTTTGTTTGTACTGTTTTATTATTGTTAAATTTTTACTATTTGGTACCTTCTTATTATTGTTAAACGTTTACTATCTTGTTATTATTGATACATTTTTACTTTCTTGTTTGTACTTTTTTATTATTGTTAAATTTTTACTCTCTTATTTTATCTATTTCCATATCATCTTTGTTTTATGGAAATCTGTTCACCTGTGTAAAAACTGAAATCATGATTCCATTCATTATATATATTAAAAAAAATTACCGTCATATTATCTTAAAGTTTAATTAATAATTTATTTATGTTATATAAAACATTACCGTTGAATGGAGTAATGATAAGGTTTGAAAGCGTGGATATGAGGTTAGTGAACCCTTGTCAGTTTTATTGTGACATCTGATATTTCTTAAAGTTTTTATCTTGCTTTCTTTGTGTATCAGCGTGAAAGTTAGACTGAGTAAATGAATCCTCAGAACTTTAGCTGTGATATCATGATATCTATTTCACCGAAAGTATTATCATTAAATTGAAAAGATAATTATTTTCTTACCAACACGGATCGATACCGCTAAGTTTTATGATGGCTGTGAACGATAACCTCCCTTTTCATTAATTTATGGCCTGTACCACTGCAGAGTTATTGGTGCTTTATCTTTTTACTTTCGCTTTCCTATGTAGATAATATATACTAAAGGAGTGTTAGCCAAAGATTAAAAAAAAAATACATACATTAGTAATACATACGGGTCTTTCATAGACAGGACGAATGACTCCATAAAATCAATTTGGCATTGAATAAATGGTTAACAGAAGATTTTTTAAATAAAATAAGTTTTTTATATATATCTGCCATAATATATTAATATATATTATTACCATATATTAATATGTATATATTAACATATTATGAATATAACATAATATTTTGTAAAATGAAATGCTAAAGTTTCGCAACGAGCAGTGATATAATGGCAATTTAAAAGTTGAACCTTTTCTACTCTCTATTTGTTTCCTTAACAATATTTCTGTTCAGTTCCAAAACTTTTACGTATCTCTGATGAAAAAGTAACTAGTGTCTAATAAACTTATTTGTCAAATCACCCGAGAATCCATTGCAATTTGCAAACAGGTCCTAAGATTACATCATTTATTTCCCTATAGTATCAGTCATCTTTTAATATCCTCTCTCATTCTAATACATTTTGATAGCGGTTGCTTAATATATGAAGGATTTTTTGGTGAGGACGAAATGAGTCTTAAAAGATTAACGAATTTCTTCAAAAAATTAATTTTTGATTTTTTGAGACGCACTTGCATAGTTCAGTGGCAATACGGGCGAGCGAGAATTGTTATACCTCTGGTGGTAGTAGAGATGTATATGTTGGGGTTTCGCTAGAGTAATTATCTTTATATTGCACAAAAGTTTATAATTTTAAAAGCTCATCTTGAAAAAAGATTCACGAGTGTTGTTTTAGAATTGATTCTTTTCCTCGAAATATTCTAAACGCTGTATTCGGGTGACCACTAGTGAAAATTCAATCTCCGGTTTAGCTTTTTCATATTGATTTCAATAGAATTTTTTTTTTAAATTGAAAAAAAATATATTCATCGCCATATTTCTTTTTAAAATGAAAATCGCAACGAAAAAAAACAGTATCTACTATAGATTTAAAAAAAAATCTTTAGGGGTCTTCAAAAACTAGATATGTTGAATAATATAAAAAAATACCTCAGGATGTTAAGATGATAAGAGATGTTTTGTTTTTAATAAACCAAATTCTCACTGTTTTTAAATTAAGATATAATAAAAAGAATTTTCAACAAATATATGTATATATATTTTTTACTTTATTTATAAATTTACAAAAGCTAGGTTGAAGGCGGGAAATGCTTATTATTTTTCAATTTCGAAACTTAGTTCGCATCTTCTATCGAAAAACTTAAAAATTAGAATTTACAAAACCATTATCCTTCTCACTGTTCTTTATGGATGTGAGACGTGGCCACTTACACTAAGGGATGAGCAGAGTCTTAAGGTTTTCGAAAATAAAGTATTATGCAAAATATTCGGACCAAAAAATGATGAATTAACGGGAGAATTTAGAAGATTACACAACGCTGAATTAAAGGACCTACACCCGGTAAATATAATTCAAACTATAGCATTGCGGCGTGTAAGACCGAAACGTACATAGGAGGATTGTGTTAAAACTGATTTAGTGGAATTGGGTTTGGAGGGGCATCACTGGAAGGATGTATACAGAGAGCATTTAGTGGTATCGGCATCGACCCTCCGGGTTCGTTAGGCCTTCATTATTATAAATTTACACCTGTCTTCTGGTTGAAGACAGCCAAGAAATGTGATATCTTGCAAAATTACAACAATGACATGAGTAGCCTGATGGAGACCCATTCTTACCAATTGGTACCTTATCATGACTAATTGATTTCATTAGTTAGCTAAGGTTCTCATCCTGCTCATTTTTAGTCTTCGGTGCGTGTTGCCGGGAAATTCCTGGCACCATATCTTTTACTAGTCTATTGGTGTGAAGGTAAAGTTTGTCATAGAAAGTGTTGTATGATGTTTTAATGTGGTCTTATACAGTAAGTATGTGTAAGTCATTATGCAGAGTGCTGTTACTGACGTGCCATGGTGCTCGTGTGATTTGACGTAGTGTTTTTGATTAAAATATTTGTATTTTATTTATGCGAGTTTTAATCTGTAAACAAGGAATCTGAATTGCAGAACGCAGGGATTGAAGTAGAACTAAAATTTTATTAAATTTAAATAAAATAAATCGATTTAGTTAACTAATAAACTAATGGGTTTAAAATTATGTAAAAATAAGTGAAATAAAATTAAAGAACAGAAGAAACAAAATAGTATTAATATAAAAATAAACTCTAACTAGTATAAACATAAAAGTATTTATGATACATGATAGTAAACGAGTAAAGAACTCAGGACCACACACCCGTTAAAGTTATTAATTATATATTTATTATGATCTGGTGGGAAGATTAACGTCTTCAGCGGCAATAGTTGACGTTTGCAAAGAGAGTGTTTGAAATGGGTTTGCCACTGTCGAAATTATTATCATCATTTTTATTTCTTTAGTATATTTCTTTTAAATCTATTTTTAATTATAATTCATTTAAAGTTTCATTATTTTACATTTTTTTTAGTGGCAAACCCATTTGAAACCTCTCGCCTTAAGATCAACTACAACTAATTATGAAGATCTTGTGTGTTGTTATCTAAAAAAACTGAACGTTTATGTATATAATAATTGTGCTTTTGTTTTTTTAATTTTCAAGTATGAACGTTGTTTTTTACGATAATAAAGACCTAAAGATTCATCTTTATTATTATATAACAGAAACACGCACTAAAATATTATAATTTATTATTATATTAATTTTTACTTTTATTTATCCTTTCTCGACCTTTATTTAATCTCAATTTACTTCTTTATTTTTTTTTTTTTTAGTGTGTAAAGTTTTGTTTTCTCAAATCTACTTCTCTGTTTTTACCTGTTATTGCGTCTCTTGTACTTTCTTATAGTTTGCTTAATTTTTAATATTTTTATCATTGTTTATTTTATATTAATACTATTTTATTTCTTCTGTTCTTTTATTTGTATATAATTTTCTTTTCATTTATTTTTAATTAATTTAAACCCTACTTTAATTTACCTTTTTGTATATTATTAACTTACAATGTCAAAATTTTCTTAGTTGTTTTTAAATATTTTTAGCCCTGATGAAACTCTACAAAGTTGGGCGAAACGTCGGATAATACATAGTCGTAAACTATTTCTGTTTCTGTTTTGGCCGCAGCCCTGATCATCATCTTCATAGTTATAAATAATAATAGTGTTTAAAGGATTTCGTGGTAATGGAGTGGAAGGTTTAATCGTTGAATGCTAAATAATTGATAGTGTCTGTTAGCTACCGGCGCATAATGGTCTAAAATCCAATTTCAGTTTTCTAGAAATCAATTTTCGACAAATTAGCGGCTTTCAATTTCACAGGTGAAAAATAGACAACTGCAATTACAAAATAATCAATAACAACAAATTTTTTAGAAGTACGTAGATATGCAGAACATCGAGAATCATGCCACGGAAAACAAATAGGTCACACTTTGAACTGGTGTGCTCTGTTTTTTTAGTTCCAGATTGTAATACCAGTTAGTAAATGGATATAGTACAAATTTTGTGACGACTTTTTAATAAGATTTTTAAATTCTGTTGAAACATCAGCAACTTGGACCGGCTTGATCGGTAGTATGCACTAATAGTTAGAGCACTAATAGAGCCGGTGTGAAGCTAGGTTTTTGCTGAGGAAAACGGTCGGCTATGAATGGATGTCACTGGTTAGGGTCTTCAGTTTTTATACCTTTCTCCATTCAACTTTTTTTTTGTTGGTAATTAGCCATCAAACCTCTTTCACAGGGCGAGGTCTTTCAGACCCCGTTTAATGACGGTCAGGCTGTTTATTTTTGATTGATGCTATCTCTTCTTTTACTGCGGCTACCTGCGGTTTTCTAGGTATATTTCTTAAATGAATCGTGACTCTAACACCACCTCACGATTAAAAAGATAAAAATCGCTCATTTGAAGATGTGTTATGTCGTTTAAAATTTATTCAGAAAACGATAGGCTTGTGATTGATTGAGTAATAGGCCACGAAGGTATTTCATTGCTTTGCTTCGTTAGTGGCACATCTGAAATACATGAAAAAAATTTAAGTTTTGAGTCGGACATATTTCAAAGATATTACAGCAAACTGGGAAAAATTTAGCTACGTTTCCTCTACAGACTGCCTTAAAGCAAATAGCGTTGTTAATAATTAACTCCAGTCTACATTAAAATAATAATAAAATACTTAATAATAATAAAATATTTAATAATAAAATATAATAACACTTAGCGAACCCTTAGGTTCGAAGCCGTTACTACCAATCACTTTCTACTCACATATATTCAGAGACGCCAGGCCAAATACAAATCCACAGGATCAGTCTTGACGAAATCATCCCACCTACGTTTCGATCTGCCCCTTGTACTTTCACCCATTGGATAAGTGTTTATTAACTTTTTTGGAATCCGTTTTTTACTTATATGACTACAACCTTATATGAATTCTTAGCAATGATATCGCCTGATGGAATAGGTTAAAAGCTACTTTTAGTAACGAGATGCACCACTATCAAGCAAAGCAGAGATATGAAATAATTTCTTATTATTGTGTTAATTAAGTAAAAATATATGACAAAATTGTCTGAAGTTATTTTGTATGAGAAATTTTATGATAAGCTATATCGTGTAAAATATTCACAAACGGCTATGCGAAGCGCTAGAGATAGGGATCTTCTATAAAACTATGAATTTATTCATTCTCACGCCAACTGATTATAAATCATCCGTTTGAGTGTGCCTTTTCTAGGTCATGACAATTTTCTTTTTCGTTATACGAGAATCTTTTTAGTTTTACGTTCTCTGCGTAAAACTTTTACAGATGAATTGGATTATCAGTTCATACTTCATAACTACTCATATGAAATTCTTAAGAATTATATGGTTACCAATGGTTGTTGAATTTCACTAAAAATGTAGTTGGTTAAGTTATTATGGTGTAAAATTATATTGATGATCAGTAAGTGCTAATTTCGTGGTTCCCACTAGAAAGATATTTAAGATTTGACCACAAATTACGATTCCTTATGACATGCTTGGACTTATGTAAAGACTGGCTTTATTTTTATTTTTATTTTTCCGATCCCTTTAAAATATAAATAAAAAGTGAATTAATAAGTGCATTACTGTGTAAAGAAAAAGTAATTCGTTTTGGATCTTACCTTTTACTACCTTTGGTATTTTAAGGTTACCTGTTATGTTTATTCGAATACATGAGATATCCATTCTGAAAAGGTGCTATTTTAAATTCGGAAGTGTGGGGCCTCCTCGTGTAATGGCTTTATTGGGTTCGGTACATCTATATATATGCTCGATCAGCTGATCTCAGTCAGCTGACATTAAAGTAACAGTTGACTCAGGTCTCCACCAGTTTATGAACACAATACTCGTAAACTATTAGTATAAAATATAGTAACATCGAAAACAATAAAGAAAAACTGTTTACAATAAATTCCTAAACATATATGATTGTGAAAAAAACCTTACAACTTCACCGCAATAAACGCTGTATACATAATTTAAACCTAGGAATAAAATAAGAGTACAATAACTTGGACAAGTTTAGATGAAAAAAAAAAAAAAAAATAACTACATTTTCTATAATGTACTCTAGTAGTGGCAATATGAGGACAATATATTTTTTTATATTGTCATTGCAGGAAAACTACCTCATAAACTACCTAATAAACAGTTCTCGTTTTTCTGATGCTTTTTAATGTAACAATGTTGTCTTCGTTTTGGTGGGTGTCTGCCATACTTCGTTATATTATCTTCTTTCCTCTCTCTCTCCTATCATCTTATTCACCCCCCACCAAAAGTACCTTTAAGGAGTGCGGGGTCTACGGGATACCGACGTGATTTGTCTTGCTCCGATGATATACTTTGTTCACCTCTCTCTGTTGTACGTCTTCCCGAAAGGGGTCGTTGGGGCCAAATGCGCGTTAGTAATATGATGAGCGGGAAGGGTTCGCTTTGCTGGTGGTGGTTGTAGTAGGTTTAGACTGCAGAGCCCAAACCTCTTCTCATGGGCATGAACATTTACCAGGGGGACATCTCCTTGCCACCGATGTCTTACAGTCCCGCATGAGGCCGGCAATCTGCCGTGTCATCCCGTTAAAGGTCAGGTTTCATGACATAGTCCCCCGTCCGATGGAAAATGTTGTGGAGGTTGTTACTCTGACCAATGAGGGGTTGAATGTGCTGCGGCGGCGTCTCCTTGATATATGATCCCATGGGATTATTACTGTCATACAGCCAGGCGGTGTGACGGATTTTGAGGTCCCCATAGGCCAAATACATGCTCTTTGTCTGGTCATACTGTAGAAGTAGTTTCAACGATGTGAGACACATCCTAGAGCGCCTTGGACTTTGAATGCTTGGTACAATACTTCGACGAACAGGGCAGGGAAACAGTTGGTGAAAACTGCATTCATTGTTGTCCAACACGACACACATACTTTTCGCCACTCAGGAAACGGACCCACCTCCACCTTGGACCTTTTTTTCACCAGACTTGTTTTCATCGTATCACGAATTACTGCCATGGATCGCTTGTCGTCAGACCACCGCCCGGTTCTAAATATCATCCAAAGACGGCCAGACGAACCGAAGATGACGTGATTCAGTTATCAGATGGCCGACGGGGTTACATACAAGAAGAAGTGTACCGAAGACTTTTTATTTTTTTGTACCCTCCTGTGAAAATACAAATAAACAATATATGTGAATGTGAGAAATGCTTCCTTCTATTACCCGAGGGTATTTTAACGGCAATAGGTGATGTCCACTGCATGTGGAGAGTCGCAGGTGCCATGTGCGCGTTAGTAATATGGTGAGGGGGAGGGTCCGCTTTGCTGGTGGTGGTTGTAGTAGGTTTAGACTGCAGAGACCAAACCTCTTCCCATGGCAAGGACATTTACCAGGGGGGATCTCCTTGCCAGGTGGTGGTGGGGGGGGGCAATTTCCCCGTACAGCGTGTTGATTCAGGCCTTTAGCCCATCAAAAAAATTGATGTGCCTCTGGCCAATAAACTCCGGTACAGAGGGTATCTGGAGTTCTTCATGGATCCCTGTGTTTCTGGCCATCTGTAACGCTGTTCCTCTTACTATTCGTTGAAGGACGGAGTTTGGAAGCTCTGCAGTTTATTGAGAGTGCTCCTGTACACGTGTCGCAGTAGGGGCGCACCGTAAAGCAGCGTGGGTCTAATTACAGCTATATAAATTTGTAATTTAAGCCTGAGAGAGAGGTGCGGAGATCTCAATAAGTGGCACAGCCGATGTGTCTTCTGTAGGGCCAGCTTGAGCCTCTACGCACTGGAGAAAGTGAAATAGCGATCGAGCACAGGTCGAGTCTGGAGGTGGAGATCCGTTGGTTGACCTTATCTATCTTGAAGTGGGGAGGGAGTGGTTTCATTCCTTTTTGGAATGACATCACTATTGCATCAGTTTTGGCGGGGTTCACCTTGATTCCAATACGCTTGAGTTCATCAGTGAAGGTGTTTGCCGCCTCTTGAGTATGAGTCAGCGCTGTTGGAGCATTAACCCTGGAGGCGCGGATGCCGATGTCATCCACATATGCAACGACCACCGCCTTCAGATGTTGTATTGATATCACTGGAGCTGTGAAGAGCACGAACAATATTAGTCCCAGGACCTGAGGTACTCCGCATGTGGTGGTGGGAGGAGTTTATAAGCTCCCGCCGACCCGTATGACAACCGACCTTCCGCTGAAATAATTTCCGATTGGAAATTATCTGTTTAGTCGGCATAGGTTGGCGGGAAACTTGGATTCCTATGCGAGAGGAGGCTGATCGGACGATAGTAGTCAGGAAAGTAAACCATCTTGAGCAGATGAACCACAATTGCTCGCTTCCAGACGATCGGGAAGTAAGATATCCTCATTTTCAGTAGTACTTAAGAAAAAGAAAGTACCTATACCGTCGTCTTCAGATGCCGTGTTTCCTTTTTTTCGTCGTAGCGTCGTAAAGTTTTTGAAGGAGGAAAATAGAGGTCTCTCATTGGGGCTCTGTGGTCCAGGTTGTGGGTGCACTGTTCGTCCGTTAAGCATCTCGCGCTGCACAGTTAGTAGCAAGAAGTTCCGCTTGTTCCCCTCCCGTCAATAGGTCGTCTCCTGATGTAAGATGAACATTCTGCCTCTTGTTGACGAAGGTCCGCACGAGTCTCCATGACAACAATTCGGCCGCAATATTTCATTGTGTCTGAATTCCAGGCAGTTGCGGCACTGCACTGGACCACCATCTTCTTTGAAGTTCGATACACGGCAGTGAACATAGTCAATAGCCCTAAGCGCTTGGATGTGTTCGATCCAAAAATTCGTTAATAATTTAGATCAGTTTAGTACGACGGACCATCCCTCTTCAGCAATCTTCTGCCCATGATGAAACCTGGAAAGTTAAGTTTAAGACAACGGATTCGGGTGGTCGGGGTTAAACTGCTATAGAACGAATTTCCTCGTTCGCTTGGTGCCTCGTGGCGCATATGTGTGAAAAGTGACCTTATTGTGCCTCTGTTTGTAAGTATAAACGGGTCTCTTTGGCTGAATTGTTCGTGGTGAAACGTGTCATTTCTCGCACCGACATTTGTGAGAGTGCGGGTGAGATTATAATCGGCGGGAGTGGCCTGGGTTTATTCCCCGCGAGATCCTCACTCGTTCTTACACCCTTCTTTTTTCGAAGTGCGTCCTGCATGGTGGGGTCAATGAAATTGGGAGCCGGTTCAACTGTAGCTCGGCAGCGAAAGCACCTTTTTACCTGGTTGCGATTTTCCAAGTTGGATCATTACCCGGTCTTTTATTACCACGCTGGGTTTATGGACCCGGAGAGGCCAAGGGCTCCTGCGTACTTACTACTCCTATAGCTGGAGTGGTTCACAGTGTACCACAAGGTCCTGCCCGGACTGCGCAATTTGTAAAACAGTTAGTTCCGCTCAAGGGATCCTGACGTCAAGATAGCCTTAAATTCTCTTACTTACCAAATAAAAATTCTCATGAAGCAGTGGAAAACATTTATCTTGCACGACCGACTGCAGACCAAACACGGTTATATTTGTGTGAATCATTAAAAAGTGTGTTTTCCGTGAAAAAGGACGTTTGTTTTTCTGCATGTCTGTTAGTTTATATTTCAATGTTTTCATTCTTTTTTCTTGTTAAATCAGATAGACCTATTGTACTTATTGTTTAAATATTTGTTAAAGGTCCCCTATTTTAAAATTTAGAAGGTCTCCTGTTCACTACTGTTAGTTACCAAAGGCAAATAAACTAAGTCAAGTGTAAACAAAGTCATTATCTTGGCCAGTCCCTCTGGACCTTTGATGCTACCGGCTCTCGACCCAATTGTGATGTCATTAGGGTGACGTCATTATTCCACCCTCTAGACACCTATGTTATTCCCCTCACAAGTGCCTAGGAGACACAAAAAATAGCAAACAACTTTTGTTTTGTTAATTTACTGTATTTTTTTTCTCAAATAGTTATTACTTTGATGTCACTTTGATTAAAGAGAAATTCATTCAGATATTTATTAGATACCCGTTATGAATACTTCAGGAACTCACCCTTTTTAATCATTCATTATTTTCATGGAAGTATTAAAAGATCTAATTTGTAGCCATAGATAAAATATAAACAATTTAATGAGTGAAAGAAGAAGGGTGGGGAAAATTAAGATATTATACCACTAAATTAATTTTTTTTTCTTGCTAGGTAGATGTAAGTATTGTAATTTATAATACTGAGATATTTCAAAGTAGCTTTTAGTAAATTAAAATAGAAAGATTTAAAATTTATATTGTAATCTTAGCTTGATATTTATAATGTCGAAGTTCAATTTCTCTTGAAATAGAGTTATTTTGGGCGTTAAAATACATTTAGATGCCTACTGCCATTTAGAAGCATTTTTCATTTTATATAAACAAAAAAAAAATATATGTTTCTAATGAACACAGGAAACCCGACGTTCACAAAAGCTGGAAGATCATCCATCATCGATTTGACGTTGGTGAGCGGTCGCCTGCATCGGATCGCACCTTGGAAGATTTGTGGATTTTATAAAAACAGTGATCACCAGGCTATATCGATTACACTGGATACGCCTACAAGAAAGAACAGTTCTCGAGGGAGAACCAACAGCTGGAACACGAAGACTTTGATGGCGCCGCGTTCACTTTAATGCTAGAGGACGAGTGTGAATTGAAAGAGTCAGCCGAAGAAAAGGCGCGTACACTGACCTCTTTTATATCTGGAGCTTGTGATGCAGGTATGACCCGTTCAAGGCCTGGCAAACATCATTCCTCAGTGTACTGATGAACGGATACTATTGACGATCTTCGTCGGTGTTGCAACCAAGCAAGAAGACGTTACAAGCGAGCGAGACGTCTACCGGAGTTTTCAGTGCTTCAAGAAGAGTTCAAGAGAGCTAGAAGGAACCTCCGACAAGCCATTAAAGAAAGCAAACGACGGTGCTGGAGAGAATTCTGTGATGAGGTGGATGAAGACCCATGTGGTAGACCTTACAAAATAGCCTTAAGAAACTCGAAAAAAAACTGCACGATGCATCTCCCCACGAGATCAAATGTTGTAGACAGTATTGTCAGAACACTATTCCCTGAACAGGCGAATAGTATTGAATTTATTGACAATATATATATGTAACGGACTTTGCACAAATTACGCAGGAAGAGATAGAGGACATCGCCTCGAACCTACAACATGGCAAGGCACCAGGATTGGTCGGAATTCCTAATGTAGCTCTGAAGGTGGTTCTCAGGAAATTTTTGCATTTGTGAAGGCTCAATTCCGAAACCTTGGAAGAGACAGCGCCTTGTACTTATTCCAAAGAGTAATGGAAGACTGGAAGACCCGTCAACCTATTCGAACCTAAGGCATTCGAGAAAATCCTTTCCCTCAGGCTACAAGAGTTCACGGAGGGAGTTAATGGCCTCTCGCGGGTTAAATTCGGATTTCGTAAAGAGCGATCCACGATAGATACTATTGGATTGGTAGTCGAGATGGCCCGCACAGCAATTGCAGGAGCAAGGTGGTGGAGGGGGGCTAAGTGTTATGCAGCAATCATCACTCTAGACGTTAAGAATGCCTTTAACACCGCAAGATGGACCTGTATAATAGATGCCCTACTGACTATGGCGGTACCAGCCTATCTTATGAGAGCTCTTACAGACTACTTCAAAGAAAGAGCTGTTTTACTTTTCAGATATTGGCCAAAGAAGATATGAGGTGACAGTTGGTGTCCCAAAGGGCTCGGTATTAGGGCCTCTTCTGTGGAACGTCATGACGACGCCATCTTTAAATTGACATTGCCGGAGGGAGCCACGGTTGTGGGATTCGCAGATGACGTTGCAGTTATAGTGGCAGCGAAGTACTTGGAAGAAGTTACCCTCATCGCAAATCAGGCGTTGCTACGGTCCGAGGTTGGCAGTCTTCGGTAGGCCTACAACTTGCAGATCACAAGACCGAGGTTCTCCTAGTAACTAGCAGTAAGCAGATTGAGTCTATCACTGTTACGGTGGGTAGGCACGAAATTCGTTCCCAGTCTTACTTAAAGTACCTAGGAGTTATGATCGATGCACGTCTCCGCTTTAATCTTCGCATGGAGTATATCAGCGCCAAATCTGGTAAAGTAGCGTCCTTTTTGTCACGCCTTATGCCAAACGTCGGAGGTCCCAAAGAAAGTAGCCGAAGGCTTCTGGCTACTGTTGTCCCCTCCATTATGTTATATGCAGCCCCGATTTGGAAACAAGCGATGGTTACCATATCATACAGGAAACAGATGGTTTCAGTTTGCCGCAGAGTTTGTTTAAGGAGAGTTAGCGCTTTTCGAACTGTTTCCTAAGAAGCGGTGTGTGTGATAGCCGGAATGCCGCCTGTGGAACTCCTTGTTGAAGAAAGAATCAGACACTATGGACGACGCTTGCACTTTTCCAGAGAAGAAGAGCGAAATTCCGGGAGGTGGACTCACAGGTTAATACCCGATGTGGGCAAGTGGTATGGTCGCCAGCATAGTGATGTGGATTTTTACATAACCCGATTGTTGACTGGACATGGATGCTTTAGAGCCTACCAGAACCGCATCAAACTGGACAGCACTGAAGATGCCCTGGATGTCAGACTGTCGAGGAAACTGCGGAGGCACCTGTTTTTCACTTCCATTCGCTTTGCAGAAGAAATAAGTGAATTCGAGAGAGTGTGTGGAAGACACATCACACCAGAGAACGTGGTGAGCTATATGCTTCTCTCAGACCAGCTTTGGAACGCAGTGAAGAGATTCACCACAGTCGTCCTCAAGGGGTTGAGAGAGGAAGAGAGGACTAGAAGACGTTACTTGCATGGATACGTGAAAACCATGAGAAGAATGCGAGGCATTACTCAGCTATTTCCCTTCATGAAGTAATGCCTAGCGGCGGTCCCGTGGAGAGGAATGAACAGGTGTAGGGCGGTGGTTTTAGTGGGTAAAAATCCCACACACGGACAGGTACGGGCCTATCCGTGTCTTTTGAAGATTTCCACCGACCCTCGTAAAAAAAAAAAAACATGCACACACACACACACACGCCATTTTTGGGGGGGGGGCACGTTTTGGGAGACGTGATTATTTGAGCTTGACCTAGTTTAACCAAATCGCTAGAGCCGATTTCGTGAACACTAAAAATAAAGTGACGCTTCCAGTCGGTCGATTTTATCGAAAAAATTGTTGTCACATCCTAGGGATATACCTGTTTTCGTTATTTAATTTCAGTATCGGACAGACGACTAACCTGGGATCCCCACATAAGACTTAAAAGACAGGAAGCTGTAGGTCGATTCCGAGTATTACAACACTTACTAGACAAACGGTCTAAACTTCCAATCCATTACAAAATACTGATCTACATTACTAAAATAAGGCCTATCTGGGCACACGGAGTTGAGCTTGGGGGTTCTACTAAACCTACTAATTTCTCCCATATCCAATCCTTCAATCCAAAATTCTCAATGCTCCTTACTTTTTCACAAATAAAATCGGTGTCTTACGTGTGAAGTCCCTGAAACTGGAGAGAATGTAGTGTTAGATTGCACCACCATGGAAGGACATCGTGCCAGGTTGTTGAGGAAAACCGGGATATTCACCTCGGCGAGTTGGACTTCCTCGTCTGATGGAGGAGGAGAATTATCCTTCTTCAGGGAATTCATCGGGAATCGGTGAGCCACCAAGACAAGAAGATGAAGGTGCGTTATTACCCGTTCGCTGGGTTGCTCCACGGGTGAACCCCAATAAATAAATATAACAAAGACAATTATTGGTGGCAGCGGCAACCGTAATCCTAGCGCCCAGAACTGGCGAGGAAGGGGGAATAAAAAAAAACAGTGAGAGTAAATAAAAATTCTAAAAATGTTGTATACATTGAGATTTCGAAGAACCTTCGAGAAACTCGTCTACGAGGGTATTAGAAATTCCCTCAGGAATAAATTCCGATTTGTCTTGTATAAAATTGATAAATGTGAAATTATAATCGGGATTATTACTTTCGTTTACTTCTTTATCAAACATTCAGTAAGGGAGAGTATTGCGATCGTAATATTTTTAATATTCGAATATTTTTTAACGGAAATATACTTTTTGAGGTCCCTGAGTTAAAATAACCAAGTTTCGTAAAAAGGTGGTGTGCGTGTGTTAAACAGTCTGGCAGGGCTTAAATGACATATTAAAAAATAATTACTCTAAAGAACTTTTGATTATTTTTTATTCGGAATAGCTAACCATTTAAAATTTTTATTTGTAATGAAAAACCGATAAATTTAAACTAGAATTTGATAATGTACTTGAGGAGATAAAAGGAAAATCCACTATACACGTCGAAAACACATATCTGGATATAATAGTAGTACTATAAATGTATTATATACTATTGGAAATTCAAAGATTTATAAAATATAATTATTAAAATTAAAAGTCGTTGAAGGTAATGGAGAATGACTTTTTATTCTTTCGTACTTCCTCCTTCCCCTCCCCCATGAATTATTTTACTAGCAATTAAAAATATAAATACGAAAAATATATACAATGTATGTGTATAACCCTTCTTTTACCAGGAGGTAGATGGAGAATGACCAACAACACATCTCTTTTAATAGGAGCTTGACTGAGCGTAAACGCATTTTTTCGTTCAATTTGTGAATTTTTTTCCATGTCGAGGTAGTTATTAGATGATTATTTTGTTATTACACTCAACATACTTGTTGCCTTTGGAACTCAATGAAATCATTCTCAATGTATTCAATAACAATTTACCATAGGCTAAATGACTAGGAGCGCGTCTTTTACGACATTGATAAGTAAAGTGTACTCTTACACGAAGTCTAGTCCAATTTGTGATTATTCTTGTTAAGTCTTCCGCACCGGCGAACATAGGTCGATAGCTGGTGTGTGCTGGTTCCAGAAGAAGTGATTTCTACCACCATTTAGTGGAATATTTTATTTAAAAAAAATGTTTTAATTTACATAAAATGATTGTATCTTGAACAGCGAAGCTATATTACTTTTTAATATAGCTTTGCTTGGTCAAAACTCTCTAGGGATTCTGTAAAATTTGGTTGGTAAAATTGATGAAATCATTCATTGACTTTTAGGCCTGTTTACATTCACCTATGAAAGAAATTTATGGTAAGGGGAAGTATTGCGATCGTGAAAAATTTCGAATTCTGGTTTTCCACGGAAATGCACGCTTTGAGAGGTCCCCCGAGTCCGAATAATCAAGTCTCGTAAGCTGATGTGTGTATGTGTTTCGTCAGCTTAGCTCATAAACGAAAAGTAGTACAAAATTGAAATGACAAAATCAGGTGTATGTCAGCGTGTTACAACAGTATTTTCGATGGCTGATTGAAAGTGCCACTTTGTCAAATCGATTATTCGCGCTTTTTCAATTTGGTCATAACCGGCTCTAATGATTTTGATTAAACTCGGTGTATCAATGCACAATTAAATTGTCCCTAATATCTAGAGCGATCTACAAAGTAGTCGCTTGTCCTATAATTATATTTCTTCCCCCGTTCGTTGCCACACAATGTATGTTATTCATAATCTTTTACTATTTCTTCTCATTTTTTTCCCATTATTTTATAGAAGCAACTTAGAACTTATTTTTTCATGATATTCTATTTTCAGTTTTTTAATGTTTTTCTTTTACTCATTTGCTCTAATTCCCATATTTTGTTCCTTGTAATACTGTTATAAAAGAACTTGTCTTAGGATAAAAAAAAATATTGCAATGAATAATATTCTCTTGTAATAAAAAATTTTCAGTTTTTGTTGAGGTTTCTTGTCATAAACTTTTTTCATAAAGATATAGTCTTAAATTTCGGAATTTGAGTTTCATAATAATCGTTCTATATCATAGGTTCGCTACATGAAAATTACTGGTATGGTTTTGGGTTAGGTTAACATTGAATCAACTGTATGCTTCGTGTTGTTTACATTTACAGTTTTTTTTTTTCCCCATCGACATATCACTTCACATAAAAAAGAAGAGACGTGTGGTGTGGAATAGCTATTTTCCAATAACGGACTCAGGTTTAATGGATGTTAAACTAATCAACGGCACCAGTGCGACAAGGAATGCTCGTTTTTCACGTCGAGACTCCACATCCACTACGTACTTCCTATCTCTAATAGCTACTTTCTCATCAATATCTTTCCTAGAGTCATTGTGTCTCAGGTCTCTTGGTTGCGTAATCAAAGCTATCGTTTATAGGACGAAGAAAAAAAAACCGAGACTGGACAATATTAAAATTATATATATTAACTGAAACTAATCATTTTTTTACTTAAGTCACCCAAAGAAACTATAATTGCTCCTCTTTTACATATACAAGTGGCGGAAATTTATTTCGATACCTCGCCTGTATTGTGCTACGTACGTCTTAGGTTAAAGTGGTTGTTAAAGGACTGACGCGTTACAAATTACAAGAAAAATGCTGCTGCTAATTCTCTTCTGCACCATAAGGTCTCGACCTGTCTCTTGGTGGTTGACGGCCCATCTATAAACAGGGAAAATTCTAGAAAGCCTAAACTAAAAGTGCAGAAATTCCGAAGCAATTTTGTGCCAAAACCAAGTTGTCGTTGTTTATTGGGGCTTTAGGGCGTAAAACCCAGAGGTCATCAATGCCCATCCCCATAAACCAAAACCAAGTGTGCTCAATGAAGCCATCCTTGCTACTCATTGCAAGAGATATCCTTGCAGCCTTCTTGTATTTACGGCGAACATATTCTTAGAGATGATCCATCTCATCGCAACGAAGAGAAAGGTTTCTGAGATGTGCCACGGTATTCCCGCCTACCAGTATGCCACATACATGATGATGGACTGGCACAAGTATAGTTGTGCTCCAGGACTTTATACTATAGACACAGTGATATGAAGAACAGTATTCCCTATAATGATGGTCGACCTTTAAGACATTATCAATGCATAGAGGCTTTCCGAAAGGGTGGGAAATTGCTGATCTTAAATTCCTTTAAGGGAAGGAAATAGGAGTAAGCAGCTCCCTAAGTCACAGAGGAATGTATCTCCTCGATGTGATGAGCAATTGAAAAAAATGAAGATATGAGTTGATATAGGTTTTTTGTGATGTTATAGAAAAATAAGGAATTTTTTGCGTAAGAATGTTTTAAACACTCTGTACATATCACCTTGGTAAATTTTCCTAAATTTTATATTGTAGTTATTTTCAGAAGTTAAAAATTGAGTTTTTCAGTCCCAAAAGGAATTAAAATTAATTTATGTTTGTGATGTAACACCTTCATGTACTCATTGGTACATAAAAACTTTCGTATTATATGCTCGAAATTAATTTGTAAAGTTAATATTTATGACTATTTATTAATTTTATATTTTTCCTGATTTTATGGAAGCAACTATTATGTTATCATTGTTTGATATTCTAATTTCAGTTTGTTTATGTTTTTATTCTCATATATATTAACATATAACATCTATACATAAATTAGACATGTGAATAATGATAGTTTCTGTATGCTGTGGATTTTTATAAAAATATCTTGGATTGTTTTTTAGCCACACCAGTATATAATATATACTAAAATGAAATAATTTATTTATTAATATTTTATACAAAAATTCAGTTTTTTAACAAACTCATATTTATTTTGGATGGTGTTATACAAGCATAAGAAGTTTATTTTTCTGTCAGTCGATTTAAATCTTCCGAAGGTCCTGGGTACCGAATAAAGCGCGGTTGCTTTTATCGCAGGCTCAAAGATCTGTTTTGATAGTAAACACCATCGCCAATGGGTTTAGGATGAGCTCGCTTCGCATAAAATTACAATTCTCTGCTAATATAATCAAAATAATTTTTCACTTGACGTTAATGTAATAGTTTTGTTGAAAAATTATATAAGGAATAAACTTTTATCAATACTTAACTAGATATTTGGAATTAATAATTATGTTTCCTCAAAGTTTCTAAGTTAGAATTTACTATATGTCACCGTTTTATATTTCTAAGGACATTTCGTTTTTCAGAACTAATACGAGCTTATTATGGTATTAGTAGTAATAGTAAATATATAAAGTAAAGTAACTTAAGCGGGAATCCCAATTGGTTTTTGATGAGAAAAAAATTAAAGGTTATGTTCAGAGCGTGATAGCACAAAATATTGATGCCTGTTCAGAACGTTGTGGATTCGATTCTCACATAGGTTAGTCAATATTTATGCCTGAGCGACTCCGTGCAATATATCTTGAAATTTCGTCAGAAAACTCATAGACGTTATAATTAAAAACTTATGTGAAAAAATGTATTTTCGAAAATTGACACACTTTCTTAATTTACAACATAGTTTTATAGTTAAAATTAAAATTAGAAAATGGGTATTAAATTAGAGAAAACATAATCTATCAATTAAGTATTATTTTTATGTAATAATTACAATACCATACAATCAATTATTTTTAAAAAGATACAGATTTAAATCGTTAAGTGATTTACGAGTTTGTTAGGAAGACCAGCACTGTCATCGTGGGCCAACAGTGAGCACACAACGCGAACGACCCAAAATTCTAAATGAGAACGAGCTTTTCCACCACTTGCTTGCTTCTAGCAACTGAATCTTATCATATCTTGTATCTATAAGTGCAGATACAAAACTATTCGTGCAAGTAATACAAAAGTGTTTATTACTGTAATCTACCTACCATCATATAAGTTACTTCTTTATTTTATATTTATTATTGTTGTTGAATTGTAATTGCACTACTTTTTTTTGTAAAAACAATGCAGATAACCCATGCAGAATGTTTTCGTATAAAAACGTTGGCAAAATGTGACTACGGGCTATGATTTCTTGATAGTTAAAAAATAAGGAAATAACTTTACAATAATGGGATCATTACGTTTTCATCGTTTTATGAACAAATTAATTTAAAAAAAAAAAATGAGGATTTTTTCCCTTAAAATCCATTAATTTTATATAAAGCCACTTAAAATGAAAATAAGTTTTCTTCAAGTGTAGAGTAAGTATTTTATTGTACAAGCCATACGATTCAGAATATAGGTGTGTAATGGAAAATACGTTTTAGCATGCATAGGCAAAAGTAGTGAATGTAATTAATAGAAATATTTACTGGACCATTTTCTCACTAATTCCAACTTTCCAACTAATCTGGGTCGAAGTGAGTATTGGATAGAAATCGACAACTTAGCACAAAGTAAAACTTTTTTTACTGTCAAAAATAGCAGTAGTTGACGAATAAGTAATAAATGAAGCGCGGGACGTGAACCCCCCTCACTATTAAGTGGTAGGTTCCTAACCTACTATTATTTCGGGGTCACGCTATAGTTTAAGAAAAAGGTTAGCTTAAAGACCGGGTGTTCGCTTAAGGGGGATGTATCTGCTTAGGGCACTTTCATCCAATAATAGTCATGTAGTATAATTAGTAATCTTAGTGATTAATATATTTAGTAAAATTATTTTTTCAGTAAGTAGAATATATTCATGTTTTTTCATTTTGAGAAATCCAAAATTGAAAAAAAAAAACTTTGGCGTTGTCGGTAATTGAAGATCTGGTCTGAAATATGCGCTTCGTTCGTTGATAAACTATATTATTTTTAGAAGTACGATTTTTTCTTTCTTTGTGTGTTGAACTCCGTAATTTCTTTTCTGGACTCTTACCACATTTCTTAGGACATCATTGGATGTAGAGAAACTTTTAAGTAATATAGATTAAGGTACGATTAATCTTTGTCGTATTTGTTCTTAATTAAAGGAAGAAAATTGGTCAGAAATTTTCAAAGTTTTTGGAAATTATTTCCGTGAATCATCTTTACTCAATATAAAGCTGAAAGTTCTAATTTCAAAAACTATCAATCAGATTTTAGAAATTCTATTTTAATTTGATAGACCATCTATTCAGAAAGGTTTAAGGCTCCTGATCCATTGCGATGAAGCAGTAACCATAAATGTTAATCAATTAGGAAAATAATAATTAATACACTTTATAAATAGTTATAATAAATCATAAATCGTCAAGATAAAATAAAATTATCCTTGGATCGATCGAAAAGTTATAAAATGAAGAAAAAGGAATTTTTCAAAATCAGCCTTAAACAATCCTTCTATTTGCATCTTGATCTGCTCAATGAAGGTTTAATAGTTGATTTAGTGCTAATTAAAATAGATTTGTTTCTGAAATTTGAACTTGTTAAGGTACACTTTCCGTAGACAAGTAAGGACATATTGGATTATGCTGCTATCATATAATGTTTTTGCTTGTAATAACTATTCAAATTTATTTTTCTATTAAATGTCTTCTTTATGCTAATATCCTGATTCTTGGTTCACCTAAGAAATTGTTGTGTGTAATAAAAAAGTCGTGTAATTAAATTTAGGTTTCAAAGTTATCATTATATACTCATTTCCACTTGAACTAATAGTTAGCCCTTAAAGCCTGTGGCCTTATTCTTTTTAAAGGTTAGCCTGTCTAATTAACATTTAGTGACATTTTCCGTTTATCCTGCTTGAACCGTACTTAAGGTCAGAAAAGCATTTTTAGAGCCCTTAACGAAAACCACATTATTTAATGTAGTTTGTACAGTAAAGAGTGTACAAATATAAATTTTGATCTAACATATTATTAATAATTTTTCAATACCTATATTATTCAATAATCATTAATATTATTTGACTATTTAAATATTTCCGAGGAAAGTTGAGTATTAAAGAAGCTTCAATTATTTATAAGAGCTTGTTCCAGGTTGTGAGTATAAAAGGATCTTTTAATTCTACCTCAGCGATTTTCCTCGAACAACAAACCCTCTCCTTTTTGTTTATGATTGGTCGATTGCTAAAGATGACAAAGCTATCTTCGCTAATGATTTTTAAATGGTTCATTAGGAAGGTATTAAACGTTCTTTAAAAATTTCAAGAACGAGGTCTTTACATTTTCATTTAATCAGTATTCCAGTATTAATGCTTTAATTTTTTTTAATAATTTTGACTGCAGGAAACATAATGGCACTTTATTTAGAGGAAATATTCAATATTGTTTTCTAATATATTCTACAGGCCCTGAAAATAATTGTTAATTTTAATTTTTTTTTTTGTACCCTCCTGTAAAGATTTTAATTGGTATTTGGTACCCTCCTGTTAATTTTTATAAGAATTACAGTGACACTATAGTTATTTTAGTTAATTCCTGTCAACGGGTTCTTGCTTAGTTTAATTAATTTGAAAAACCGATTAAAAATTATTTTGTGAATCTTTTTTTTGCCAACTTCTATTCTTTTCAAGAATTATAATTATAAACTACTTTTATGTGTATTTATCGAGCTTCTAAATGAGCCCTAATAACTAACAAATAACGAATTATATGTGGAAATAAATGCGAGGTTGAAGACAGAAAATGCTTGTTATTTTTAAATTTTAAAAGTGCGCCTTCTGTCCAGAAACGTAAGAGAATGTATACTGAAGCGTAGGTGGGATGATTGAGTAATGACTGATCTTGTAGATTTGGAAATGGACGGGCGATTGACGATACCGTACTGGCTTCGAACCTTCCTGTTCCATCATCATGTAAGATCATCATTTTTGTTATCGTTATAATAGATATAATATGATTCTTTTTTTAAAATATATGAATTTTGATGTTTAAAATTATAAAATATCCAGACCTATGATCTCGAGGCCCTTTGGGATCGAAGTTCTCTTGGTTTAAAATATTTTTTCATGTACTTTTATTTATTTATTTTTTTGTTACTATATAATAAACATATTATTATGAATTTTTAATATTTATATTTCAATATGAAAAAAAATAAAATCAATTTTGAAAATGAGGACGAATAAATTCGGCAAGCCTAACATAAAATAAATATAAATAAAATATTTACATTTTTTTTTTCCACCTGAAAACATTTAGGCCAAATAAAAAATAAAATTGTTTCATCATATTTAGAGATTATATACATAAAATGCTTTCTTTGATTTGATAACTACCAGGATGACCATTCGCGAAACATGTATTTAGTCTAAATTCAATCTTCAATTACTTTTTGATTCAAGTTAACATTTATTCGATATATGATTGGAAAGGAGGCAAGGTAATCTAGGTCAATTTTCAGATTTTTAGACAGTTCATTTACAATAGTGAAGTGAACATGATCGTTTAATGTGACAAGAGGAACTGTAGCTCGACATGCCAACCACTAGAGATTAATAACGGAGTGGTGACAGCTCTTCACCTCCCGGTCGGTCCGTCCCAAAGGGAACCCTCAATTTATCATCATTTTTAGAATTCCTAAGTGGTACCGATTGTTTAGGGTTTTCACACAGGTGGCACAGAAGGAACAAATCTGTCAACAAAAGGGAGAATCATTTATTTACTACAATTTTGGATTATATTAATTTTAAATATCTTCTAAATTGTTCCCACTAAATAGACTCTGGAACCTAAAGAGTTGACTCACGGCTACTGTAGCAGAACATTTAATTATTTGGCACATCCGAGTTCGAACACAGTCCTTAGAGTTAGTAGCTCAGTGCCTTAAAAAGGAGGATGAACTGACAAGAAAGGGTCAGACAAAGGAAGCAGCTCTGTGTAATTGACTATAAATATTTGTTGATTGGGTTTAAGTATTTAAGGAGTTGATAGAGAAGCCCAAGGTAAGAAATGCAGTGATATAGCAAAGTATATTATTACTTTGGGATTGATATAGGAAAGATGCAAGGAAATGTTTGGGTCGAAAAAAAAGATAAAGCCTCTGTAATTCATTATAACAGCCAGAGGTAAGCGTGCATCTGGGGATCCCCTCAAAATTTTTTAGAAACTTCAAATTCCCAAATATAAATTGTTTTTCAACTTATTTTTGAACAAAAGTGGTCAAGCAATGCCAAATTAATTTTCAAACTGGTAATAGTGTTGTATTTTGTTAACTTATTCTCTTTTCAGATTATAGAGGAAAAAATCGTCTAAATCAAAGTTTTTCAGCTGCTATATTTATGTAGGATGGGTTCTTCAAATCTTTCTAGAGTGGATTTGTGTTTGTTTTTAATCGAGATGTATAACTTTTTCTTGTTAACTATTTTAGGACTAACCGGGAGTTTAGTATATAAAAGATGAATAAGGGGCCCATATAGTTAGCTCCCTGAAAGTAAAAAAAAAATAATAAAAAACATGATAGGTAATAATAAAAACAATTTTTCCGTTGAGTAGTTTTTCTGATATATTATTGTCCTGTATAACTTATTTTGAGATAATATTCTTGCAATGCGAATGGTAAGTCGTCATCGCTACGCAACAATATATCCATTTTGAATTCACTTTAAAAAAAAATTCTATGGACAAGAATATGTCTTCAATAAAAAAAAAATGGTTAGTAAATTAAATATATAATTATTTATTTCAGTTTTATTAATTAAAAGAATAATTGTAGTTTGTGGTGATAAATAAATTAAAGTTACAAACATAGTCAGTAATTACAACAGGTATTCGTCTTATGAATATTGAAATCATAATATGGTGTGTTATTAAATTTTACATATGTAATGCACAAATGTAATATTGCAATATTAAATGCATTTAATTACATTTAAAATTAAATGAAGGAAATGTTATCTTAATAAGATACGGATAAGTTTAAAGTCATATAATCTCAATTAATAAGAAGACATATTTTACATTACAAGTTGTTAAGTGGATCTCTGGTCCATACTCACTGTCTAACTGGGACAGAAAATAATTAATTATCTTTTCCTTCAGAAAGAAATGAAATATGCGCATAATATGGCTCAATTTACTAAAACCGTGAAAACCTTTTAGCAATTGTTTGACTTCAATCGTAGAGGATGAAAGCAAATCGATGTTTTAGATAAGAGAGAGGTTTCATAAACGCATTCTGTATATTGGAATCCCATTATTTTATACAAGCCATATTACAAAAGTATAAGCTATGACACGATTTGACTGCTGTAAAAGACTGGCTTTATTGGGTTCGGTACATATATATACACCA
>NW_027106137.1:1646494-1647008 GCF_000696795.3 Halyomorpha halys | reverse complement strand
AACTTACACTGTGCAATATAATAACATACATTAAAAATTATGGAAAGCTATTTACTATAAAAAAAAAATCCTTAACTAATGGTACTGAAAAAATTGATTGAGTTCACCAAAAATAAACGCTATATACATAAATTATACTTTTAAATAAAAGAAAGTATTTCCTAGAACAATAAAATGACCAATATAAAATTTTATGAAAATCCAAAAGTTACAAATAAACAAAACATGAATAAATAATTAAATTTCCCGTGTAATCTATATATCGTCCTTGCTGGTAGTTTTAACTGTTCAATATGAACAATTCTTTTCTTTTTAGGTTCTGATACTTTCTACTGTAACAATATTATGTTATCTAATGGTTATCACCCTGAATCGCATAGTGTATCTCTCTTTACCCCTGTTATATACGATATATATATGGCTACTGTAGCAGAACATTTAATTATTTGGCACATCCGAGTTCGAACACAGTCCTTAGAGTTAGTAGCTCAGTGCCTGAAAAAGGAGGATGAAC
>NW_027106137.1:1643339-1645634 GCF_000696795.3 Halyomorpha halys | reverse complement strand
TTTGTGGGTCTTGTGGTATTAAATGATACAACTTTGTAATAATACATCTTTTGGCGACGTTTCGAAACTTTATTATTTGTATAGTCTATATAGAATGTATATATATCATTCGATCAGCTGATCTAATCTCAGCTGACATCTAAGTAATAGCTGATAGTTTATATAATTTATAGATGTTTAATATTTTAGAACTATTACATGGAATAAAAAAGTAATTTATGCAACTATAATTTTATTTCTTATGATATTTACTTTCCTTTTTTTTTTTTTTTTATTAAGTAATATTATCTGTAACAGTTACACAGGTTGAGTGTTGAAGCAACCAGTAACTCCTCTTGATACCGGCTTCGGTATCCAAGCTTTTCGGTTCTTGGACCAATTTGTTTGAATATCCTTACAATAAAAACAAAATAATAAAAACATCTCAAATAACATTATTAAAGTAAAAATTATAATATTGTTGATTAAATCATTACAATAAAGATTATATCATTAAGCTAAGAATAAATCATTAAACTTAAAGATACTGTACTTACAGAATGTTGTTAGTTTAGATATGAATTAAGATGTACATTTCTAAGATCATTGTACTAGGATTTTAATGGGCTTAGCATGTGTTATAATGGAAGATTTACAGGATGGATCTTTTGTGATCCATAAAACCTTCAACACTCCAGGTTTGAAAAATACCTTTCTTGCTTGCAGTTCGATTTGTCGTCTGTTGATGTTTCTCAGGTGATAGTTTAAGTCGATGATTTACTGCGGAAATTTCCTGTTTAATTTTGACATTAATGTTCTTTGAAGCTTAGTGTCTTTTGATTTGAAATATTTTCCAAGAGTAGGGTTGTAACGATATCTGCAAAAAGCCTGATTTAATATGAGGGTGAGATATCTTTGTTTTATATAAACAAGAGATAAGACGTTTTTTACAAGGAACCCAGCTATTATTAACAAGATTTCTTTCGTCAGGGTTTTTCTCTAACTCCGGCTCTTCAATCTTGCCAATTAAGTTTTTTTTCAAGTTGAACTGAAATGAAAGTGATTTCTCTCAAACATGAATTCCCTTATCTTTGATCTTGTTATTTTTCACGCTTAAATTGTTCTGTATTTTAGAAGAAAATATATTATTTAGTAATAATAAATCAGAGAGATCATGGCATGTTGAGTGCTTTGTTGCTAATTAAACTTGCGATGAGTAATTTATGAGAGATTCATACATACAAATTCTTTTAATTAAAGGAACTATTATTTATGTGGCTTGGAACAACAGTCAATGCATATTTTTAGAGGTTACTTGTTTTTTGTATAATGTTGCCTGCCGTAGATTAAACTATGTGTGCGTAATCATGGTCTCGGAAAATCCTCACCTATTGTTTTTTATACCACTGCAGATATGGACTTCCTCGTTTTTTGAATTATTTCTTCTGAATTTGCAATTTGGTGATTATTTTGATAATGTTGTTCATATATGTATAGAGTTCAACCTCACAACTCCAATTGCTCTACCCAATTTTTTTTTATAATTTGGGTTATTATACTTACATATTGAATTTAATATACTTTGATTATTATACCAAGAGTCTTGTTAATTAAAGAGCTCTTCTAAAAAAAAAAGTCGGAAGATTTCATAGTGGTATTGGATTTGCCTGAAATAATTTATAAAAAGTTGTGGTGCGGTAAAAAAATTCTAATAGTAATTAACTATTTAATGTGAGCTAACGTTGCCTCACATAACATGGCTCAAAAAGATACATACGACTAAAATAGATTTACAGCGAAAAGTATAAATAAACAAGAATTAAAAGAAGCTATTCGACAATTAATGAAAACGGAAATAAAAAATGGATAAAAAAGAAATGGAGCACCCACCTTGCCGAATAGAAGTAAACACAAATATGAGCAAGCTGAGAAGACCAACACGATGGAGTGGGGAGGGGAAAGTGGTGGTTAACAGATACGTTACATGTTAAGGAAAAATGATATAATAATGTTAAAGTAAAGATAATATTAGGAAATATTATATATACACTAAATAATCAAATGATAATAGACATGATAAGGGAGAGAAAGTATATAAACATATATGTATAAAATAGATAATCGAAATAAAATAAAAATAATGGATACAATATATATATATATATAAGTTAGCTGTATATATTACCTATAAACAATAATATAAACTTTGTATTAATAGAATTAAGAGTCTTTAAGTTTGTCAACAACCTGTGTCTATATATACCAGAGAAATATGATAATAAAGTTAGTTGTTCAGTAGCCGTGTGTTGTCACTCT
>NW_027106137.1:1641650-1643289 GCF_000696795.3 Halyomorpha halys | reverse complement strand
AAGTTAGCTGTATATATAGCAGGTAAATAATAATAGAAAGCTTGTACTAGGAGGATTAAGTACCTTTAAGTTTGTCAACAACCTGATCTTATATATACCAGAGGAATTAGATAATAAAGTTAGTTATACAGTAGAAGCGTGTCGTTACTCTGCCCAAACCCCTTTCATTTTTAAGTTATATTGTCAGTCTAATCATAAGTTTATATATATATCATTTCTCAATTAACTTATCTCCAAAAAATCAATGTTGCTTTGAGCCTTATCTTCCGATCCCTTTCTCTTTCTGAACCTCTATATCACTAGATCAACACACAATGTAATAAAGAGATTTTACTCAACAACTTTCCACCAAACGTGGCAAACATACTCTCAGACTCAGACTACCCTATAACTCCTGTCCTTCTAGCTGTTAGAACTTAAAAAATTAAATTAGGCATATAACTACTAGAGGCTCACATAATGTAGATAAAAGATGATCTACAAGGTACATTAGACATATTGAACCTCTTATAAAGAACCAGTGGTTTCTCTAGTAACAGTTATTAACCATATCAAAGTGATGTAGATTTGATCATCTCAAAGTAATCCTATGATTGTCAGAAAAATATTTCGGGTACGATTTAACTCCTTTTCCATTGATAATTATCTCAAAGATAAGCATACATTAAAAAAAATAAATGTTCTTGAAATTCGAACCTGCTTCTGGGTATTTTTTTTAATATATTAAGCAGCAATACTGAGTATTGGAAGAGAAATAAATAAAATGATCTCTTTATTCCAAAACAGATTTGTCATATCCGTGACCTTTCTTAAAATTGAGTCTTCCATGTCTTAATAATATTTCTAACGACAATACTCCTTTTATACCACCTGAAAAGAAATTTATTGGAATGGAGCTGCTGAGCAAAACGAATAAATCCCGACTGTATACATAGCGTATCAATGCCTCGATCCGTACAACAGGTGGTTCCCTCAGCCATCCACTGGGATGGTCTTGTCTTATTGCTGATATAAATGGAGCAATCTCCGGTTTAAATCGTCTGGTAAAGAAACAACAGGGGAAAGATATTGACAAAAGAAGAGGAGGTCACTGTATAAATTCATAGAGTACACAGATTAAACCGTCTTGCGCAGAAACGAACTGCTGACATTGCTTAATGTGGTATGTTCAAGGACTTTATAAGTTATGAAGATTTACAGAAAAATTATCTGTTTTCTAATTAATATACTCTTTAATTTTTTATCTTTACTTTCTATTTGCCTAAATATTACACTAATTTGGATATTTATTTTATTTTTTTTATCGGCGAGGCATATTATATTTTACTTATTTCAACAATTATTATTATCATTTTATTAGTATATATATTGTTTTTTATTATTTATATCTAATGTATAAGTCTTAAATTGTATGAAAGGTAGTATAGTAAATGAATGGATCGTACATCACTAATACTCATTGTCCTTCATTTTGATAGTTGTATTCTTTTCTCAGTACTGACGTTTAAAAAAAAAAATAAGATGTATTTTTTTAAATGAATATATTTTATTGATTTAATACCGAAATTTTTCTCATCAAATTAAATAAATAAATACATATAAAATAGAAATAGAAAAAGTAAATAAATTCTAATTAAAC
>NW_027106137.1:1633346-1641600 GCF_000696795.3 Halyomorpha halys | reverse complement strand
GGACATTGTGTTATAAATTCCATATTTATTAATTTATAGTCACGCTACCTCTATTTTACTTATTATTATTACTTATTTTTTTTTTCTCCCTTCCTTCCGGTTTATAGGATCTAATTAAATGAAGTATATTGTTTTTTATTATTTATATCTAATGTATAAGTATTAAATTGTATGAAAGGTAGTATAATAAATGAATGGATCGTACATCCCTAATACTCATTGTCCTTCATTTTGATAGTTGTATTCTTTTCTCAGTACTGACGTTTAAAAAAAAAAAATTAGATGTATTTTTTTAAATAAATATATTTTATTGATTTAATACTGAAATTTTTCTTATCAAATTAAATAAATAAATGCATATAAAATAGAAATAGAAAAAGTTAATAAATTCTAATTAAACCAAAGTTTTTCTTTAAAAATACTTAATATAATACATGAAAGGTAAAATATAATAATTACATAATTAAAATTTATTTATTCCTCTAATTATATTAATTAATTTAACACAATTTAGTTAACATTTTTAAATTGAATAAACAAATGCAACCATTTAAATAAGATGGGTCAGAATTAATTTTTTGTGTAGATATTCTTAATTCATTAAATTCTGAACTATAATAGATGCTCCTTAACCTTTTACAATGCTCTATGAAGGTGTTCTTGGGGGTCAATGTTTTTATTAATAATGATCATGTGCTCTTCAAACATTCAATAATTAATAATTATGGCAAATTATGTATTGAGTGATTCTCATAACACAAATGTCAAACCTTGTGTACATTTCTATGTGACCTTTCAATGACCGATAGTTTATGATCAGTTCACCTAAAGCTATTTATGATAGCCTAGAACAAGTTTTCGATTATATAGGTAATAGTATTGTTAATAATATATAATTACCTTGTAAATAATTGTAAATAGTATTTGAGTTTTACCAGTATTTAATCTAGTTACATCTATTTTTAGTTGTATTGTTTTATTTAGATTTAGTTATTTGAAAAGAAAAAAAAATATGTAATTATATTTGTTTGTTATAATGAGTAATAGAGGCAGTTGATAGGGGTTGAGAATCGTCGCTAAGAGGTTGCCTAGCAACGGGCCGACCATCTTAGTTTTTTACAGCAGTTCCGGCTAATTAGTGGCCATGGTAGTGTCTTTAGGCAGCCCTGTCTGCGTTTGGTTGATGTTATTATATAGACATTTTTTGAATGTTTTAGTAGTCATTACAGTTCGAAATCAGACCTTTTCTGTGCTTCGACCTTAATATGTGTTCCGGCTAATTAGTGGCGGTGGAAGCGTCTAAGCAGCCTTATCTGCCCTTATAATTTAATAGTTTGGACATTTTAAGTGAGTTAACCATCATTACAGTTCGGAACCAGACCACTTCTGTGTTTCGACTTTAATATGAGTTCCGGATAATTAGTGGCCATGAACGTGTATAACCAGCCTTGTCTGCGTTCATTTTGTCGGCTCGCCTAATACTTTAATGCGACTGTTGGATATTGGACCATCGATGAGCCACTACACCAACTCTGGACCATTGCAGCGGTTTATTTAGCAACAAGACCTGCGACCTATCTCGGCAGTACTCTTCCTCGGACCTATTGGAGTGGAGCAGCGGACGTTTTGTCGAGCAGTATTTATTTTATATATATTAATTTGTTTATTTGTAAATTAGTTTATTTTATTTTCGTTTTCATAATTTATATAACTATTTTATTTTCATCTGAGAGGCCTTTTTATTTTTACTTGTATATTTTGTTTATGTTAGGTTTTAGTTTTAAAATGTTTAAATTGGACCAAATAAATGTTTAATTCGAGCAAATTTGTTTTTTGTTCATTTTAAAGCCTTCCAACAAAAAGACATAGTCGATTTGAGGTGGCTTTGACAAGTATACTATTTTTATAATATTAAAAAAGAGCTATGAGAAATTCTAAAAGTTCTAATGTTAATAAAAACATGATTCATAACATAGAATGCACGTCAATATCGATTATAACTTTCTTCCATAGGCCTCTTCAAGTGTCATTTATTACATCACTAATTTGATTGTATAATTGTACGTCTAGAGGAAAAGTCACACTAAGACTAGTGCTTAAGCCTGAGCATGTAAGGGCGAGGACTACAGAGTTGTTGGACTTCCACCTGGGACTATGAATATTGGCAGTCCGGTAAAGCGGTCCTGAAAACCGGACCTTGGTACTCCTACTATGTTTTTTACGACGACACAACTAGACTGGAATTAATAAAAACCACGAGAACACTTGCCTGACTAGTTGGAGTTGCTTTCTTGTAAAAGATTTTATATTCCTTTCTTCTTTGGCGTTTTTCCCTTAGATGGTCAAGGATTAAAATGAGAAATTCTGTGGTCCTCCAGGCTTTCGTAGAGCTTTCTCTGCACCTCAGTTGGAGAGGGCCAGGTCAGTCCCTTTTGCTCAGAAAATAGGTTCTAGGGATTAGTTTATAGGATCTAATTAAATGAAGTATATTGTTTTTTGAATAAAAATAATAATCCGAAATTTGTAGCTCGAAATATCATCATGATATCTGATAAATTACCTTCTTCTCGCACATTTGTTTATTACCTAAAATGACAGATTACATATGAGTCCTCCATTTGTATAAATTACCTTAATTTAAGCATTCGCTGAAAATAAATAAATTCATTTATTACTGTTATTCAATATTTAAAATATATTTTAATTTGCCTTATTGAAACGTAAATTTTGTTCTTCCATTACCTATCAAGCACCCATTGCAGTGGATTTCTGTATTACAGCTTCTGTAGATACCTTTTGGGCTCGTATAATACTCCAGACGTTATGAAAGGTGCATTATTCTTTATGACAAATGTTTTTGCCACAATATTACAGATTTTTCAGTTAGATTCGAAATTCGATATAAGCACTCACATTAATAAGCAAGGTAAAATAAATGTTATCAGTTTTATCCTTAATCGTCAGTAGTTTGTATAATATCTTTTATTGTATTCCCTAATTTTTTCCCATAAATTTTTTAATTATTTTGTCGATCTGGAGTAGCTTAGAAGTTCAAAACAAACATATCATGAAATTTAAAATGTTAAATGTTAGTATTTAATTAAAAGTGAAATATTAAAATTTACTTTTTTCAATTTCACTTTGTTATTTATAACTCTTCACTTAGGTTGTATCTAAGTTTGAAGTGTAATTCTTAAGAACAATGAGAGCATCGCTATTTTCGTACAAACAAATCTTGGGGTCGCGTGATGCTGCTATTGTACTCTTAAATCATCAATAAAGAGAACTTAACGGGAAATTGCATCAATTTAAAAGTTTTAATGCCTCGTTAATTCCATGGAGTTTAAATATTAGCGGTGATAAAAAATATAATATTTATAATTAAATATATAATATAATAAATAAATATTAATAATAAATTATGTATTTCCTTTTGGAAAGTTATTATTGGAAATTACTGTGTCTCGTGAAAATCGTTTATTTTATTATTATTATTTTTATTGAACATGTTAATTTGTGACGCTTATTTTACCAAGGAAAATTAAAATTTTTAAATAAACTGAATAGGCTGTAGATGTACAATATTAATTTGAGTAATAAACCTTTAATTTTGAGAAATGGATGTATTAACTTTTGATAGACAATTCCTCAATTATGTATTATTATAAATATCAGAAATAAATATTTAAGAAATAAATGTTAGCGGGAGTAATTTAAAATACAAACAAATGATTAAGAATTCAGTCCAAGTATGATTCCATTATGAGACATATTGTATTTACAAAAATATAACGGAACGAAATGAAAAAGATTACCGAATTTATTTTTTCCAAAACAATACGATTGTTTAGTAATTTAAAATGAAATTGAGTGGATTCTAAACAAACTTGAAACTTTAAGGCTAGGTGCAATTTATGTTTTCATTAAGAAAGTTTTGTAGTACTAACTGATTTTGTGTCAAATAAACTCCAGACTAATGAGGTTAAAGTTGCAGTTATAAGCCTTGCTTCACTAGTAAACTAATTAAATTTATAATATGGCGTATCCTTTGGCAAGATATGTAATCCTGGCTCTATGGTAAGGGAGTAGAGGCTTTGTGTAATCATAAAGATCACATGGGGAGCTACTACCTTTATAATATCAACACATCTAGGTATATAGGTGACCTATATTTTTCGGGTTTTAAAGAAATTGAATTAACTCAGTTATTAGTTTTTATTTAGCTGGGAGGTTGATGAGATTTCACCACGTCTCTGATTATGAGCCAGTGGAGGCTGAGTGATTGCGCTTATTTCTAAAATTATTTGGAAGAATCAATTAATAGTAAACGAATTTTGATGAGAACTTGAGAAAAATATTTTTAAAAATGAATAGTAATTTCAATACGCTGTCGAAGAGAGACTAATTGATTATTATAAACTATTGGCAGTCAAGCGCTCATAAAATCTGAAAAATATCTTCATAACATAATTGTAAACAAATGTTACTCGTATAATATGATTGAGATTAGCTTGATATATCATTCATGATGCTATATTATGGAATTTAATCAGGAGACGTCCACCTATTAATCTTTCACCGCGGCTTATCGATGTGAGGTTTGCGACCAGTTGGTAACCACGTCCGAGTGATGGATCACTTGAGAATCATTTGTTTGCTCAGCTGGTCATCACATTTGTACTTCATTAACGTTAGTGACTGAGGTTGTCCTGTATTCCAAAAGTGATTTAGGACAAGTAGATTTAGTTAAATAGATAGGAGAAAGAGTTCTAAACATTATAGCACTTATAAGATAGTCAAGTATCTATATAATAAGACTACCATCAGTTTTCTTTTCTTTTTTTTCACCAGTGCAGAAAAATTACACTTATAAAAATTTAATTGGGCTATTTTTTTTTTTTTTGTCGTTATTTATTGAAAATTACATTCATAACAAGAATACAATAAGTAAATTCAGACTTTTTATTTCTTTATTACCAGATTGGCCTGATAGGCCTTAATTGATTGTTTTTAAAACTTTGATGTTTTTTTAATAATTAATAATGTGAGAGTTTAATCTCTTGCAAAAAAAAAACTATTTACAATATCATAATGATTGAGGAATTATAAACATTTTTTAAAATTAATCTAGATGATTATATTTGAAAAATGAAAGAAAAAAAATATTTATAGAATTAAGAAAAATAAATTGTACGGCTGTGAAGTCTGGGGAGCGGCACCCTTTACGAAAAGGAAAAAACTACAATCTTTTCAAAATAAAGTTCTAAGAATCGCAGTTAATGCTCCTTGGTTCATAAGAAATATCCAATTACATCGGGAATCACATAAGGAGTCAATAGAGGATTACATGAAAAAACGGTTTATGAATTTCCACTCCCAGTTACCAACAGTTAAAGGAGCAGTGACCTGCAACCTGGGAAACCCAACCTCGTCCCGAAGACTGAAGCCCAGGCTGCTACAGGACATTGTGTTATAAATTCCATATTTATTAATTTATAGTCACGCTACCTCTATTTTACTTATTATTATTACTTATTATTTTTTTTTTTCTCCCTTCCTCCCTTTTTCAAATTAACCTGTTTATTTTTACTATTAGAGGGCAATTGTTTTTTGTTTTTTTTAGTGTACCGATATCATTATTTTTTGTTATTAGTTTTACTTTTCTCTTTTATTTAGAAGCATTATTCTTATCTATTTATTTTACCTTTTTTTTCTTTTAATTATAACATTGGGTGTCTTTTGTACGAGACTATTTCACCCCATAATCAACTGTTAAAAAATATATATAATATATAACGCTTATATCAACCATGTAAGGCCCACTAGCCCGATCTGGTATAAAATAAAATAAAAAATAAAAGAAAAATAATTAACTGACGTATATAAAGATAACATAATTTGAGAAAAAAAAATCATAGTGATAATAATAAAAATAGATAAATATAGACTTTATATCAGAATGTCTTGTACTGTGAACCACACCTTTAACTGGGAATTATATTTTATATAACTTTATTGATGAATTTATCTATAAATTCCAGTTGCAGTTCACGATGTAATGGACATTTTTTTTTTAAAACAAGGAGCATCTACTGCGATTCTTGCTTTAGAATGATTGTATTTTTCATACAGGACATATAAGACGTTTTTGAAAAATATCTAGTGGTAGCACTTAATTTACGATTATATATTGGAGGTTCTTCTTAAACGCCTCTAAGGGTTGTATTAAAAAGAAGTATTACAAATCGATGGTTTTGTCTGGGTATGTCATTTGTAATTAGACCTTTATTTATTTTCTGCCAATTATCCATATGAAACATTAAGTTTATTTTATTTATGACTTAATAAGAAGTATTACAATAGCAATTTGGAAGGAATAAAGCTAAGCTCCGTGTGTCCAAACAGTGCTTATAAATGATATATATATTTGTAATTTCTTTTATTAATTCGAAGTAAGGAGCCTGTTCTAATGAAATAATGAAGTGATCAATATCTTCGAACGGTATCTTCAACGTACCACTTAAAACTCTTGATTTAATTTTCCATTTAATTCTTCAATAAATATAGATTCTGATAATAACAATAATATACCAGAGAATGATGAGTTTAGAATTTTAGTTTTTAACAAGATATTCCGAAAGCATTGTTTTCCTAAACACCAGAGCCAGTACCTTTCATATCCATTCAGTGAGATCATTATTTAGAGGTTTCACTGTATATAAAAAGGTGTTAGAAAAGTTTTGCATTACAACTTTATACAAGTTTTAAAAATAGTTTCAAGTTACAAAAACACTTCTCCAGTGTTCAAAGTAACTTCGCCACTTCGCCATGTGTCTTCTGCGATTTGGGCATCCTTGACGTCCCAAGCTCTTTAAAGGTCCTCATCGCTTGTCAAATGCCTCCATTTCAGCCTTTTTTACCTGAGAGAAACGACCTGATCTTCGTGAGGCCTAAAGCTTATAATTTCCTCTTTAAAACTCCCAGTACCATGTTAATATCGTACGGTGTAAATCCTGTCCTAGCACAGGAAGCATTTTTTTCGAACACCGATACACACTTAGCTCATGTGCAACTACTTACTGCTAGTATCTTTCTAATTCTGTTAATAGATTCCCGTAAATAGGTTTCATTATGTGTAAGAAATATAATTCGTGGTGGTACTGTAATCTGTTTCGTAACTACAAGATTTATTATTGCAGCGGTTCCCAAATTTTTTTCTCCAGGCAAGTGCTAATGCTTTCAAACTCCCGGTATCATGTTAATATCATCGTGCGGTGTGGACAATCCTTTCCAAGCACAGGCAGCTTTTCTTCAAACACTGATACATATTTAGTTAATTCGCACTGAACTACTAGTACGCAAGTCCGTTATTTTATTTACTAATATTAGTTTTCATTTCGTTCCAAGAAGAACTCTAAGTCTTCTAATTTTCATTGGGATGAATCCATGTAAATGGAAAATAAAAATAGAATACTGTATGATTAAATAGAAAATGTGTAAGTAGCATAATAGAACTAGTAGTCCTAAAAGTTTTACTGGTATTTCATTTTGTATGTATTCATTTTATTTCAATTTTTTTTTTTTTATGCATTTTTCAATTTTTCAATTGAAACATTATTCAATTTTTTACGTACGTTCAACATAACAAGTACATTAGGTAAGGTAAGGTAAAGTTTATTATTATTTTTTTTTTTTAATGAAAATAGTAGTCAAGGTCTTTACAGGTAATTCATTGTCAGATTTGACACATCCTTGTTCTAAGTTTAGCTCAAGTTAGGTATTAGATCTCAAAGGAAATATCAGCTTACCTTTTATAAAGATAATCTGTTTTTTTTGTTCTGTTATTTTAAAGTTCAAATCGTTAAATTTAGTTTGAAGTAATATGTATAGATTAATGTGGCCTGTTCTTGATGTGGTCTGCATATCTTATATTTTATCCACCTACTTAAAATATTGATCATAGATTGTAGTGTCTAGATACGTAAGATGTTTCTTTCGAGGCAGTGCTGACTAGTAAGCAAGCCCAACCTTTATTTTCTAATTTTATTTTTCAGTTTAAAATCATCCACAAAGACCTTAATGTTCCATTTGTAATCGATCTAGCCCGAACCAGATATCAATCCTTTCATTGCAAACTCCGTAATCACTCGAACTCATTAGTTTCTAATCTTGCTTCCTCTTTTATTCCGGACAATCCTCCGATGCGTCTGAAAAGAAAATGGCTTTGAAACCTTATATTGTAAAAATGTATTTT